>NC_043960.1:49143712-49368182 GCF_902148855.1 Sphaeramia orbicularis | reverse complement strand
CGGGTTTCGGACTACGGTCTACGGCCTCCTGGCTCCGGGCTCCGGCCTCCGGGCTCCGGCCTCCGGCCTCCGGGCTCCGAGCTCTGGCCTCCGGCCTCCGGGCTCCGGCCTCCGGCCTGCATGTTTGGGGTCATTTCAGGTCTTACGGGCTCAAGGCTCCGGTCTCGTGTTCAGTTCCAGGTTAGAGGCTATGGGCTCCTTGTGCTGGGCTACATGCTTCAGGCTCACGACAATGCCCAGACCTCTCCGTTTTTATTGTTTTCTGAGTAGAAGAGGCAAAAATGTAATTTTTGAGTGTTTCAGATGATGAGAAGCTGTTTTTGTCACTTTAAGACAAGAAAGTTTTGGTCTCAAGGAAAATTTTATAACTGATAACACGGGAAAAAAGGCCATAAACCACATATTCTGACTTGTTTTTAGCGTTTTTCTACTTTTCTGAGTAGAAGTGGAAAAAAATGTCATTTTTGAAAGTTTCAGACTATAAGAAGCTGTTTGCTCACTTTGAGAAAAGGATGTTTTTCTAAAGCAGAACTTCATGATCTGTGAAGACTTTGACAAAACAGCCATAACACTTATTTCTGACTTGTTTTTAGTGTTTTCATGCTTTTCTGACATATAGGTAAAAATGTCATTTTGAGCGTTTCACGCGATAGGAAGATGTTTGGTCACTATGAGACAGAGATGTTTTTTTTCTAAAAAGAACTTCATGACTTGAGAAGACTTTTCAGAAACAGCCATAAAACACTTATTTCTGACTTGTTTTTAGTGTTTTGATGATTTTCTGAGTAGAGGAGGAAAAAAATGTCATTTTTCAGCGTTTCAGACGATAAGAGCTTTTTGGTTACTTTGAGACAAAGATGTCTTTTTCAAGCAGAACTTCGTGATTGAGAAGATTTTATGAAACAGCCATAAAACACTTTTTCTGACTTGTTTTTAGCGTTTTCATGCTTTTCTGAGTAGAAGAGGTAAAAATGTCATTTTTGAGCATATCAGACGATAAGAAGCTGTTTTTGTCACTTTGAGACAAGGATGTTTTTTTCTCAAGCAAAACGTCATGAACTGATAAGACTTTGACAAAACAGCTATAAAACACTTATTTCTCTTGTTTTTAGTGTTTTCATGCTTTCTCAGTAGAAGAGAAAAAAATGTCATTTTTGAGCGTTTCACCCGATAAGAACACTTTTTGTCACTTTGAGACAAGGATGTTTTTTCAAAAGCAGAACATCAGGACCTGAGAAGACTATGACAAAATAGCCATAAACACTTATTTTTTACTTTTTTTTTTTTTAGTGTTTTCATGCTTTTCTGACTATATTGGTTAAAAATGTCATTTTTGAGTGTTTCATGCAGCAGAAGCTGATTTGGTCACTTTTAGACAAGGATGTTTTGTCTCAAGCAGAACGTAAAGCTTCACACTTAGTTCTGGTATTTCTGAAACCGCCCCGTGGAGATAGAATGCTGCCTCACATTGCAACCACACTCTAGTGGAGGAGCTCTGTCCATGGTCCTGATTCTTTGTCTTTCTTTATCTCTTGCTCTCTCCTCTCTCTTTCCTCCAACCCCCTTAAAGATGCACACTGGCGTGCATGAACGAGGAAGAGCACTGGGAAATGTCGCACTGACCTTTGTCAGGGTTAGACCGGGACGGCTGGTGGACGGTGTGGACTCTGTCTTTTTTCCAGCCCGTGTGGGACATTGTTATTTTTCCAGAGACAGAACACCGGTCAGCCTAACCCTTTTTTAAGCTCCGGTTCTTTTCTCATCTGGAGCTGGATAACGATAAAACATGAACCGTATGTTGAACTTTGTTATTTCTTTTCCAGAGATAACCCCTGTTCGCCTTACCCCCCCCCCCCCCTTTTTTTTTTTTTTTTTTTTTTTTTTTTAACCTCCGGGCTTCTCCTCAACTTCAGCCCGAAACCGAACCTTGTTCCAGGTCTGAATCTTTTCCCTTTCTCCCCCCTTTTCTCTCCAGCCCCTTAAGGCTGCTTACTTAGTTGTGGAACTTTTTCAAACCCCCCCAGTGGGAACGGAATGCTTCCAACATCAGAGTTTCACACTCGGGGAAGAACTCTCGCCCGGGTCCTGGTTCTTCTTTCCCCTTCCCTCCCCTTTTTCTACCATCTACCTTGAAGCTGTACATTGGCATGCGCTGAGGAGGAGGAACGCCGGGAAATGTCGCGCTTACCCGGGTCAGGATTAGATTGGGACGGCCGGTGGACCATGTGGACTCTGTCTTTTTTCCAGGCCTGTGTTGGACTTTGCTATTTTTCAAGGCCTGTGAGGGAATCTGTTATGTTTTTTAAAAGACAGAACGCCAGTTAGCTGATCCCCTTTTTACCTCCGGTGTTTTCTCATCTGGAGCCTGATAACGGTAAAACTCGAACCGTATTGTGGGACTTTGTTTTTTTTTTTTTCCAGACAGAACCCCTGTAAGCCTAACTCCTTTTTGACCTCTGGTGCTTTCTCAGGTGGAGCTTGATAACGGTAAAACTCAAACTGTCTGTGGCCATTTTTCAGAACTCTGCTCCTCCTTGCCCTGGTCTACTCTTTTTTTCGGTCTCTCTCCAACTCTTTCCTCCAGCCACCTTAAAGCTGCACACTGAGTTCTGGCATTTTTCAAACCGTCCCGTGGAGACGGAATGATGCCCCATATTGCAGCCACACAGTGGGGGCTGAAACTCTGGCCCTCATTGCCTGTCTTCGGTGTGACTCGGGCTTCTACAACTGATTGCACTTGCTGTATTATCGTATTTTAAATGTATTGTAATGGTATTTTGTGTTTTAATGGTATTTGAATTGTATTTTATTCGTACTGTTTATTTATGCTTTGCACTGTAAAGAACTTTTTGACTGTGTCCTGTGAAAAGTGCTCTATCAATAAAATGTATTGACTATTTTGCCTACTTACTGTCTGACTCTCCCCCCCCCCCCTCCCCCCCCTCCCCCTTTCTCATCAGCCACGTTAAGCTTCACACTGGGACTGAAAATCACATCCTCTGGCCCCGTTAAGGTTGGGGCTGACGCCAGGGCAGGGCCGGGGTTCGGGCTCCAGGCTTGGACTAAGTTCCAGGGTTCAGGTTAGGGCTGAGGCCAGGGTAAGGGTTAGGGCTCCGAGCTCGGGCTCCGTTCCAGGGTTTAGGGTTAGCGCTCTGAGCTCGGGCTCCGTTCTAGGGTTTAGGGTTAGGGCTGAGGCCAGGGCCAGGGTTGGGGCTCCGGGCTTGGGCTAAGTTCCAGGGTTCAGGTTAAGGGTTAGGCTAGGGTCAGGGTTAGGACTCTGAGCTCGGGCTCAGTTACAGGCTCCAGGCTCAAGGCTCAAGGCTCAAGGCTCCGGGATCCGGGATCCGGGATCCGGGATCCGGGCTCCAGGCTCCGGGCTTTCACGCAGAAGGCTTCTGGTTCGGGGTAAGTTCCATGCTTGGGGATCCACACCTAGGGCTCCAGGCTCATGGCACGGGTTTTTTTCCAGGCTCCAGGCTCCAGGCTCCAGGCTTTGGGCTCAGGGTCTTCTTCCAGGCTCTAGGCTCAAGGCCCAGGTTCAAGGCTCCCGGCTCTAGGCTCAAAGCTCCAGGCTCAAAGCTCAGGGCTCTGGGCTAAAGATCAGTCCAGACTCCGGTCTTCAGGACCCAGGTTTCGGGTTCGGGGTGTATTCCATGCTCTGGCCTTCGGGCTCCAGGATCCAGGCTTCGGGCTTGGGGTAAGTTCCATGCTCGGGGATCCACGCCTCTGCTCCAGGCTCTGAGAACCAGTTGATTTCCACACTCCGGGCTCCAGAATCCAGGTTCAAGGATCCGCACTCGGGTCAGTTCCAGGCTCTGGACTCCAGGCTCAAGGCTCAGAGCTCCATGCTTACGGCTCACTGCTCTGAGCTCCAGGCTCCAGGCTCCAGGCTCCAGGCTCCAGGCTCCAGGTTAGTTCCAATCTCCGGGTTGCAGGGTCCTGGCTCAAGGTTTTGTGCTCGGGGTCAGTTCTAGGCTCTTGGCTCAAGGCTCCAGGCACAGGGTCATTTCCAGGCTCCGGGCTCAAGACTCCAGGATCCAGGTTCTTGACTTGCGGTCAGTACAAGGCTTTGGGCTCCCGGCTCCAGGCTCACAGCCACATGCTCACGTCTCCATGCTCCGGTCCCCAGGCTCTGAGCTCAAGGTTCTGTGCTCGGGGTCAGTTCCAGCCTCCGCACTCCACGCTCCATGTTCAGGACTCCAGGCTCGGGGTTGTTTCTTGGCTCCAGGTCCAAGGTCCGGACTTAAGGTCAGTTCCAGGCTCTATGCTCCAGGCTCCAAGCTCACGGCTCCCATGCTAAAGGATCCAGGCTTGGGTAAGTTCCAGGGTTAGGGTTCCAAGCTCAGGGATCAAGGCTCAATCTTCATGGTCAGTTCAAGGCTCCGGGTTCTTTTTCCCGAGCTCGGGGTCAGTTTGAGTATGTGGGTTCCGGGCTCCAGTCTTTAAGGTCTGGGCTCTAGATTCCACGCACTAGGCTAAAGGCTCCAGGCTCCAGGCTCCAGGCTCCAGGCTCCAGGCTCCAGGCTCCAGGCTCCAGGCTCACGGCTACATGCTCCGGGCTCAAAACTCCAAGCTCAAGGCTTGGGGTCAGTTCCACGCTCTTGGCTCCAGGCTCCCAGGCTCCATGCTGAAGGCTGCATGGTCAGGCTCCAGGCTCCAGCTCAGGCTCCAGGCTCCAGGCTCCAGGCTCCAGGCTCCAGGCTCCAGGTTCCACGTTCCTTTCTCCGGGATCCAGGCTTTGGGCTCGGAGTTTTGTTTGTGGCTCTGGTCTCCAGGTTTTAGGCTCAATATTTTGGGCACAGTTCCAGGCTACAGGTTGTGCGCTCCAAGTTCATGACTATGCATTCAGGCTAATGGCACCTAGCTCAAGGCTCAAGGCTCAGGGTCAGCTTATGGCTCCAGTGAGCAGGCTCTTGACTCCAGGCTCAAGGCTCTGTGCTTCATGCTCTGGGCTCCAGGCTATAGGTTCCAGGGTCTGGGTCAGTTCCAAGCTCCGGGCTCCATGCTTCAGAATCTTGGCTCAAAGGCTCTTGGCTCAGTTTCAGGTTCCAGGCTCCGTGCTACCCCCCTCAAGGCTCCAGGTCTTGGCATGGGGTCAGTTCCAAGATCTGGTCTCCAGGTTTTAGGCTCCACTTTTAAGGCTCAAGGTCGGTTCCAGGCTAAAGGCTCCACAGTCCAGGTTGGTTGCTACGTTTTCAGGCTCAAGGCTCCCAGCACAAGGCTCCAGGCCCAAGCTAAAGGCTCTAGGCTATGGGTAAGTCCATGCTCCAGGGTAAGGCTCCAAGCTCAAGGTTCGGGGTCAATTCCAGGCTCATGTCAACGAGCTTTTGGCTCCGGGCTCCAGGCTCAAGACGCCATGCTTCAAGCTCTTGGCTCCAGGCTCCAGGCTCCAGGCTCCAGGCTTGGGGTCAGTTCCAGGCTCCGGGCTCCATGCTACGGGGTGAGGGCTCAAGACTCCAGGATTCATGCTCCAGGCTCTGCTCTCCAGGCTCCATGCTTCAAGCTCTGGGATCCAGGGTAAAGGCTTAAAGGCTTCATGCGCAGGGTCAGTTCAAGGCTCCAGGCTCCATGCTTCAGGCGCCGGGCTAAGTGTCAGTTCCAGGCTCCGGGCTCCCCGCTTAAGGCTCCGGGCTCCGGGCTTCGGGCTTCGGGCTCCGGGCTCCGGGCTCCGGGCTCCGGGCTCTTGGCATGGGGTCAGTTCCAAGTTCCGGTCTCCAGGTTTTAGGCTCCACCTTTCGGGCTCGGGGTTTGTTCCAGGCTAATGGCTCCATTTTCCAGGCTCGTTGCTACACGTTCCAGGCTCCAGGCTCCAGGCTCCTGGCACAAGGTTTTTTTCCAGGCTCGGGGCTCCTGGCTTTTTGCTTTGGGTCTTCTTCCAGGCTCTAGGCTCCATGCTCATGGCTCCAGGCTCCAGGCTCCAGGCTCCAGGCTCAAGGCTCCAGGCTCAAGGTTCAAAGCTCCAGGCTCTTGGCTCGGGATCAGTTCAAGGCTCCAGGCACCAGGACCCAGGTTTCGGGTTCAGGGTGTATTCCATTCTCTGGCCTTTGAGCTCCAGGCTTAAGGCTCCAGGCTTCGGGCACGGGAAAAGTTCCATGCTCAGGATTCCACGCCCTGGGCTCCAGAATCCAGGCTCCGAACTCCGAGTCAGTTCAAGGCTCCGAGATCCAGGCTCAAGGCTCCAGGCTCAAGGCTTGAGTTCAGTTCCAGTCTCCGGGCTGCAGGGTCCAAGCTCAAGGTTCCGTGCTTGGCGTCAGTTCCAGTCTCCGGGCTCAAGGCTCCATGCACAGGGTCATTTCCAGGCTCCTGGCTAAAGACTTCAGGCTCCAGGCTCTGGATTTGGGGTCAGTACAGGGCTTTGGGCTCACAGCTCCAGGCTCATGGCTCCATGCTCCGGACCCCTGGCTCCAAGCTCAAGGTTCTTTGCTCGGGGTCAGTTCCAGGCTCCGCGCTCCATGCTCCATGTTCAGGGCTCCGGGCTCAGGGTCATTTCTTGGCTCTGGGCTCCAAGGTCCGGACTTAAGGTCAGTTCCAGGCTCTATTGCTCCAGGCTCCAAGCTAACGGCTCCATGCTACGGGCTCCAGGCTTTGCGTAAGTTTCAGGGTTCGGGCTCCTGGCTCAGGGATCAAGGCTTAATATTCACGGTCAGTTCAAGACTCTGGGTTCTTTTCTCCGGGCATGGGGTCACTTTGAGTATCTTGGTTCCGGGCTCCAGTCTTTAAGGACTGGGCTCTAGATTCCACACATTAGGCAAAGGCTCCAGGCTCCAGGTTCAAGGCTACATGCTCCGGGCTCAACACTCCAAGCTCATGGCTTGGGGTCAGTTCCACGCTCTGGCTGCAGGCTCCAGGCTCCATGCTGAAGGCTGCATGGTTCAGGCTCTTGGCTCCAGGCTCCAGGCTCCAGGCTCCAGGCTCCAGGCTCCAGGCTCTGGGCTCCAGGCTCCGGGGTTAGGGCTCAAGACTTCCGACTCCAGGCTCCAGGCTCAAGGCTCTCGGCTCAAGGCTTCAAGGCTCCAGGCTCCGGGCATGGAGTCAGTTCCAAGTTCCAGTCTCCCGGCTAAAGGCGCAAGGCTTCTGGCTCGGGGTAAGTTCCATGCTCTGGACTCAAGCCCCCAAGGTCAAGGCTCTGGGTCAGTTCAAGGCTCAAGTCAATGGGTTCTAAGGCTCCAAGCTCCAACCTCCCTGTTCCAGATACGGGGTCAGTTCCAGTCTACGGGCTCAAGGATCAGGCCTAAAGGTTCCGTGCTCGGGAACATTTCCAGGCTCCAGGCTTCAGGCACGGGGTCATTTCCAGGCTCCGGACTGCAGGCTCAAATCTCCATGCTCTAGCCTCTAGCCTAGGCTCTAGCCTCACTGCTCCATGCTCCGGGCTCCAGGCTCGGGGTCATTTACAGGCTCTGTGCTCGTGGTCACCTCCAAGCTCCGGGCTCATGGCTCCAGGCACGGGGTCAGTTTGAGGATCTGGGCTCCGAGCTCCAGTCCTTAAGCCCGTGTCTCTAAGTTCCGCGCTCCAGGCTCTGCCCTCCAGACTCAAGGCTCCAGGTTATTTGTAAGTGGCAGGCTCCGTTCTCCAGGTTAACGGCCCCAGACGACGGGCTCGGGTTAAGTTCCAGGCTCGGGGCTACGGGCTCCGGACTCCGGTCTCAAGTCTCAGGGCTCCGCGCTTCGGCCTCCGGGCTCCGATCTTGTGTTCAGTTCCGGGCTCAAGGCTCCGGGATCCTAGCACTGGGCTACAGGCTATAGGCTCACCAGAATGCCCAGACCTCTTGGCTTTCGTTGTTTTCTGAGTAGAAGAGGCAAAAATATCATTTTGAGCGTTTCAGACAATAAGAAGCTGTTTTTGTCACTTTAAGAAAAGAATGTTTTTGTCTCAAGTAAAATTTTATGAAATGAAAAGTCTTTGACAAAACAGCCATAAACCACTTATTTCTAACTTGTTTTTAGTGTTTTTCTACTTTTCCGAGTAGAAGTGGAAAAAATGTCATTTTTGAGCGGTTCAGACGATAAGAAGCTGTTTTTGTCACTTTGAAAAAAGGATGTCTTTTTTTCAAGCAGAACTTCATGATTTGAGAATACTTTTACAAAAATACCATAAAACACTTTTTTCTGACTTGTTTTTAGTGTTTTCATGCTTTTCTGAGTAGAAGAGGAAAAAAAATAATTTTTGAGCGTTTAAGACAATAAGAAGCTGTTTTGGTCACTTTCAGAAAAAGATCGTTTTTTTTTTTTTTAAAAGAACTGCATGATTTTAGGTAACTTTTCAGAAAAAGAAGTAAAACACTTACATCTGACTTGTTTTTGTGTTTTCATGCTATTCTGAGAAGAAGATTTAAAAATGTCATTTTTGAGCATTTCAGACGATAAGAAGCTGTTTTGGTCACTTTGAGACAAGGATGTTTTTTTCTCAAGCAAAACGTCATGAACTGATAAGACTTGAAAAAACAGCCATAAAACACTTATTTCTGACTTGTTTTTAGTGTTTTCATTCCGGACTCCGGGCTCCGGGTTCCGAGCTCCGGCCTCCGGGCAGCATGTTTGGGGTCATTTCCAGGCTTACGGGCTCAAGGCTCCGGTCTCGTGTTCAGTTCCAGGTTAGAGGCTCCGGGCTTCTTTCGCTGGGATAGAGGCTTCAGGCTCACGAAAATGCCCAGACCTCTCCGTTTTCCTTGTTTTCTGAGTAGAAGAGGCAAAAATGTCATTTTTGAGCGTTTTTGTCACTTTAAGACAAGAAAGTCTTGGTCTCAAGGAAAATTTTAAGAACCGATAACACTCGAAAAAAAGGCAATAAACCACATATTTCTGACTTGTTTTTTTTTTTTGTTTTTTTGTTGTTTTTTTTTTTGGTTTTTCTACTTTTCTGACTAGAAGTGGAAAACATGTTATTTTTGAGGGTTTCAGACTATAAGAATCTGTTTTTGTCACTTTGAGAAAAGGATGTTTTTTCTAAAGCAGAACTTCATGATCTGAGAAGACTTTGACAAAACACCCATAAAACACTTATATCTGACTTGTTTTTTGTGTTTTTATGCTTTTCTGACAATATAGGTAAAAATGTCATTTTTTTGCGTTATACGCGATAAGAAGCTATATTGGTCAATTTGACACAAGGATGTTTTTTTCTCAAGCAAAACGTCATGAACTGAAAAGACTTTAACAAAACTGCTATAAAGCACTTATTTCTGACTTGTTTTTAGTGTTTTGATGATTTTCTGAGTAGAAGAGGAAAAAATGTTATTTTTGAGCGTTTAAGACGATAAGAAGCTGTTTTGGTCACTTTGAGACAAAGATTTTTTTTTCAAGAAGAACTTCATTATTTGAGAAGACATTTAAGAAACAGCCATAAAACACCTATTTCTGACTCTTTCTTATTGTTGTTTCGTTTTCACTCTTTTTTACTGTTTTTTCGCTTGTCTTAGAAGAGGTAAAAATGTCATTTTTGAGCGTTTCAGACGATAAGAAGCTATTTTGGTCACTTTGAGAAAAAGATGTATTTTTTTCAAGCAGAACTTCATGAACTGATAAGACTTTTAAGAAACAGCCATAAAATACTTATTTCTGACTTGTTTTTAGTGTTGTTATGCTTTTCTCAGTAGAAGAGGTAAAAATGTCATTTTTGAGCGTTTCAGACGATAAGAAGCTGTTTTTCTCACTTTGAGACAAGGATGTTTTTTTTTTCACGCAGAACGTCATGATTTGAGAATACTGTTACAAAAAAGCCATAAGACACATATTTCTTACTTGTTTTTAGTGTTTTCATGCTTTTCTGAGTAGAAGAGGCAAAAACTTCATTTTTGTCATTTTTTTTTTAAGAACTTCATGATTTGAGGTAACTTTTCCGAAAAAGCAGTAAAACACTTATATCTGACTTTTTTGGTGTTTGCATGCTATTCTGAGTAGAAGATTCAAAAATGTCATTTTTGAGCATTTCAGACGAAAAGAACTTGTATCTGTCACGTTGTGACAAGGATGTTTTTTTCTCAGGCAAAACTTCATTAACTGAAAAGACTTTGACAAAATAGCCATAAAACACTTATTTCTGACTTGTTTTTTTTTTGTTTTCATGCTTTTCTGACTCCATTGGTAACAATGTCATTTTATAGCTTTTCACGCAAGCAGAAGCTGATTTGGTCACTTTTTACACAAGGATGTTTTGCCTCAAGCAGAACGTAAAGCTTCACACTTAGTTCTGGCATTTCTCAAACCGCCCCGTGGAGATGGAATACTGCCTTACATTGCAACCACACTCTAGTGGAAAAACTCTGTCCATTGTCCTGATTCTTTGTCTTTCTTTGTCTCTTCCTCTCTCTCTCCCTCTTTCCTCCAACCCCCTTAAAGCTACACACTGGCGTGCATGGACGAGGAAATGTCGCTGGGAAATGTCGCACTGACCCTTGTCAGGGTTAGACCGGGACGGCTGGTGGACGGTGTGGACTCTGTCTTTTTTCCAGCCCGTGTGGGACATTGTTTCTTTTTTTTCCGGAGACAGAACACCGGTTAGCCTAACCCCTTTTTTAAGCTCCGGTTCTTTTCTCATCTGGAGCTGGATAACGATAAAACATGAACCGTATGTTGAACTTTGAATTTCTTTTCCAGAGACAACCCCAGTACCTTTTTTTTTTTTTTTTTTTTTTTAACCTCCGGGGCTTCTCCTCAACTTCAGCCTAAACACCTCCGGTGTTTTTCTCATCTTGAGCCTGATAACGGTAAAACTTGAACCGTATTGTGGGACTTGTTTTTTTTTTTTTTTCCCCCAGACAGAACCCCTGTAAGTCTAACCCCTTTTTTATTTCTGGTTCTTTTCTCAGGTGGAGCTTGATACCGGTAAAACTCAAACCGTCTGTGGCCATTTTTCAGAACTCTGCTACTCCTTACCCTGGTCTTACTCTTTTTTTCATTCTCTCTCCCACTCTTTCCTCCAGCCACCTTGAAGCAGCACACTGAGTTCTGGCATTTTTCAAACCGTCCCGTGGAGACGGAATGATGCCCCACATTGCAGCCACACAGAGGGGGCTGAACTCTGGCCCTCCTTGCCTGTCTTCGGTGTGACTCGGGCTTCTACAAACTGATTGCACTTGCTGTATTTATCGTATTTTAAATGTATTGTAATGGTATTTTGTCGTGTTTTAATGGTTTTTGAATCATATTTTATTTGTACTGTTTATTTATGGTTTGCACTCTAAAGAACTTTTGACTGTGTCTTTGAAAAGTGCTCTATCAATAAAATGTGTTGACTGTTTTGCCTACTTACTGTCTGACTCCCCCCCCCCCCTTCTTCATCAGCCACGTTAAAGCGCCCAGTGTGAACACTAGGACTGAAAATCACATCCTCTGGCCCGGTTAAGGTTTGGGCTGAGGCCAGGGCAGGGCCGGGGTTAGGGCTCCAGGCTCAGGCTCCGTTCCAAGGTTTAGAATTAGGGCTGAGGCCAGGGTCAGTGTTAGGGCTCATAGCTCGGGCTCAGTTACAGGCTGAAGGCTGAAGGCTCAAGGCTCAAGGCTCCGGGCTCCGGACTCTAGGCTCCAGTTTCCAGGCTCCGGGCTCCGGGCTAAAGGCTCTGCGCTCCAGGCTCCAGAATCCCAGCTTTTGGTCTTTTCCAAGCTACGAGCTCCAGGCTAAAGGCTCCAGACTCCAGGAGTGGGGTCATTTCCATGCTCCGGACTCCAGGCTTCAGACTCGAAGCTCTGGGTTCGGGGTCAGTTCCAAGCTCTGGGCACCGGGCTCCAGGCTCCAGATTCAAGACTCCATGCTCCACACTCCAGGTGCCGGGATCCAGGCTCCACGCTCCAAGCTCCGGGTTCATGGCTCCATGCTCCAAGCTCCGGGCTCCGGGCTCCGGGTTCCGGGTTCCTGGTTAGTTCCTGGCTCCGGGCTCCAGGTTTCAGTCTCAGGGTCAGTTCCAGGCTTCGTACTCCATGCTCCGTGCTCAAGACTCTGGGTCAGTTCCAGGCTCTGCGTTCCAGCCTCCTACGTCTAGGCTCCACACTCAAGGCTCCGGGCTCATGGCTCAAGGCACAGTGTCATTTCTAGGCTCCGGTCTCCAAGGTCAGGATGTGTGGTCAGTTTTAGGCTCCAGGCTCCAGGCTCCAGGCTCCTGGTTCAGGGCTCCGGGCTCAGGGCTCCGGGCTCAAGGCTCCATGCTTAAAGTTCCAGGCGCAAGGCTACATGCTCCAGGCTGCAGGTTCCAGGCTCAAGGCTTCAGGCTCAAGGCTCAAGGCTCTAGGATCTAGGCTCTAGGCTCTAGGCTCTAGGCTCTAGGCTCTAGGCTCCAGGCTCCGCACTCAAGGCTCCGAGGCATTGGGTAAGTTCAAAGTTCTGGGATCCAGGCTTCAGGCTCCAGGCTTCGGGTTTCACACACTGGGCTCAAGACTCTGGGCACGGGGTTTTTTCCAGTCTCCGGGCTCCAGACTTTGGGCTTTGGGTCTTCTTCCAGGCTCCAGGCTCCAGGCTCCAGGCTCCAGGCTCCATGCTCCCGGCTCAAAGCTCATGGCTCCGGGTTCGGGATCAGTTCCAGGCTCCGGGTTCCAGGCCCCAGGTTCCGGGGTCGGGGTCAGTTCCAAGCATGAAGCTCCTGGCTCAAGGCTCTGCAATCAAAGATCCAGGCTCTGGGCTCCAGGCTCCATTCTTGGGTTCAGTTCCAGTCTCCAGGTTCCTTGCTCAAGGCTCCGGGTTTCAGGCTATGGGCTCGTGATCAGTTCCAGTCTCTGGCCTCCAGGCTCCAGGATTTGGGTTCGGGGTCAGTTCCAGTCTCCTGGCTCCAGTCTCCGTGATCCAGGCTTTGGGCTTGTTGTCTTCTTCCAGGCTCTACACTCCAGGCTCCAGGCTCGTGATCAGTTCCAGGCTCCCGGGCTCCAGGTTCCAGGCTCCAGGCTCATCGATCCAGTATCCGGGCTCCAGATTCGGGGTCAGTTCCATGCTCCAGTCTCCAGGCTCCAGTCTCCGGTTCAGTTCAAAGCTCCAGGCTCCAGGCTCCAAGTTCCAGACTCCAGGCTCAAGTCTCCAAGCTCAAGGCTCCAGGCTCCGGGCATGGAGTCGGTTCCAAGTTCCAGTCTCCCGGCTGTCAGGCACCAGGCTTCTTGCTCGGGGTAAGTTGCATGCTTGGGGTTGCACACCCAGGGCTCCAGGCTCATGGCACGGGGTTTTTTCCAGGCTCCGAGCTCCAGGCTTTGGGCTCAGGGTCTTCTTCCAGGCTCTAGGCTCAAGGCTCCGAGTTCAAGGCTCCTGGCTCCAGGCTCAAAGCTCCAGGCTAAAGATCAGTTCCAGACTCCGGTCTCCAGGACCCAGATTTCGGGATCGGGGTGTATTCTATGCTCTGGTCTTCGGGCTCCAGGATCCAGGCTTCGGACTCGGGGTAAGTTCCATGCTTGGGGATCCACGCCCCTGGCTCCAGGCTGTGAGAACGGGGTCATTTCCACACTCCGGACTCCAGAATCCAGGTTGAAGGCTCCGCACTCGGGGTCAGTTCCAGGCTCCTGACTCTAGGCTCACTGCTCCATGCTCATGGCTCAATGCTCCGAGCTCCAGGCTCCAGGCTCCAGGCTCCAGGCTCTGTGCTCCGAGCTTTAGGTTCCGGGTCATAGCTCCAGACTCCATTCTCCAGGGTTTGGGCTCGGGGTCAGTTCAGGGCTCAGGGCTCCAGGTTTCAGGTTCTGGGCTCCAGGCTCCACACTCCAGGCTCTAGGTTCATAGCTCCAGAATCCAGGCTCGGGGTAAGTTCAAGGTTTCAGGCTCCAGGCTTCAAGCTCCAGGCTCTAGGTGCTGGGCTAGAGGCTCCAAGCTCCAGGTTCCAGGCAACATGCTCGGGGTCAGTTCCATGCTTCGGGCTCATGGCTTCATGCTCCAGGATCCAGGCTCCTGGTTCAGTTTCAGTTCCATGGTCAGGTCTTCAGGCTCCAGGCTTCGGGCTCTGGGCTCGGGGTCAGTTCAAGGCTCCGGCTCTTGGCTCCTTTCACGGGGTAAGTTAAAGGCTCCGGGCTCAGGGCTTTCAGCTCTGGATATTCTTCCATGCTTCAGGCTCAAGGCTTTTGGCCCCAAGATCCAGACTCAGGGCTCCAGGCTCCAGGTTTCGGGTTTGGGGTCAATTCCAGGCTCCAAGCTACAGTCTCGAGTTCAGTTCCAGGCTTCAGGTTCCTTGCTCCAGGCTCACGGCTCTTGGCTCAGGGCTCCAGTTTCGGGGTCAGTTCCAGGCACCGGGCTCAAGGTTCCATGCTTGGGGTCAGTTCCAGGCTCCGGGCACATGGCTCAAGGCATGGGGTCAGTGCGAGGATCTGGGCTCCGGGTCTTTTAGATCTGGCCTCCAGGCTCCGCGCTCCAGGCTCAAGTCTCCAGGCTTCAGGCTCTAACCTCCAGGTTCCTCGCTCCAGGCTCCAGGCTCTTGGTCATTTCCAAGCTACGTGTACCAGGCTATAGGTTCCAGACTCTGGGCTAGGGGTCTTTTCCAGGCTCCGGGCTCCGGGCTCCGGGCCTGGAGTCAGTAAAGGTGTCAGTTTTCCAGGGTCAGTCATAGGCTCTAGGCTCAAGGCCCTAGGATCAGGGTCGTTTTTTTTCTCCGGGCTCCAGTTTGCAGGCTCCAGGTTCCTGGTTCCATGCTCCAGGCTCCAGGCTCCAGGCTCCAGGCTCCGTGTTCCTTCCTTCGGGATCCAGGCTTTGGGCTGGGAGTTTGTTCTGGGCTCCATTTTTAAGGCTCCATATTTTGTGCAGTTACAGGTTACAGGTTCTATGCTCGTTCTAGGCGTTCCAGGCTAATGGCACCTGGCTCCAGGCTCAAGGCTCTGGTCTCCAGGCTCCAGCCTCGGGGTAAGTTAAATGCTCCGGGCTCAAGACTTCAGGCTCATGGCTCTTGACTCCAGGCTCAAGGCTCCGTTCTTCATGCTCTGGGCTCCAGGCTATAGGTTCCAGGGTCAGGGTCAGTTCCAGGCTCCGGGCTCCATGCTTCAGGCTCTTGGCTAAAGGCTCCGGGCTCAGTGTCAGTTACAGGCTCCGTGCTACCCCCTCAAGGGTCCAGGCTCTGGGCTCCAGGCTCTTGAGATGGGGTCAGTTCCAAGATCTGGTCTCCAGGTTTTTGGCTCCACTTTCTGGGCTTGGGGTCAGTTCCAGGCTACAGGCTCCATAGTCCAGGTTCGTGTCTATGCGTTCCAGGCTTAAGGCTCCCAGCACAAGGCTCCAGGATTAAGGCTCCAAGCTCAAGGCTCCAGGCTCGGGGTAAGTTCCATGCTCAAGTCACAAGGCTCTAGGCTCCGAGCTCTAGGCTCAAGGTGCAATGCTTCAAGCTCTTTGCTCCAGGCTCAAGGCTCGGGGTCAGTTCCAGGCTCCAGGCTCCGGGCTCCATGCTCCGGGGTCAGGGCTCCAGACTCCAGGCTCCAGGCTCCAGGCTCCAGGCTCCAGGCTCCAGGCTCCAGGCTCCAGGCTCCAGGCTCCAGGCTCACAGCTCCAGGCTTCAGGCTCAAGGCTACAGGCAAGGCTCCGGGCTGCGGGCTCCAGGCTAAAGACTAAAGGCTCCAGGCTCCAGGCATGGAGTCAGTTCCAAGTTCCAGTCTCCAGGCTTAAGGCGCTAGGCTTCTGGCTCTGGGTAAGTTCCATGCTCCGGGCTCAAGGCTCCAAGGTCAAGACTCTTGGTCAGTTCAAGGCTTAAGTCAATGGGCTTTAGGCTCCAAGCTCCAAGCTCCATGTTCCAGGTACGGAGTAAGTTCCAGTCTTCGGGCTCCAGGGTCCGGGCTCAAGGTTCCATTCCCGGGGTCACTTCCAGGTTCCAGCCTCCAGGCACGGGCTCTAGGCTCCACGCTCCAAGCTCCGCGCTCCAGGCTCCAGGCTTCAGGCACGGGGTCATTTCCAGGCTCTGTGCTCGTGGTCAGCTCCAAGCTCCGTGCTCATGGCTCCCTTCACGGGGTCAGTTTAAGGATCTGGGCTCCGAGCTCCAGACTCAAGGCTCCAGGTTATTTTTAAGTTGCAGGCTCCGTTCTCCAGGTTAACGGCTCTAGACTCCGGGCTCGGGTTCACTTCCAGGCTCGGGGCTTGGGGCTCCGGTTTCTGGACTGCGGTCTACGGCCTCCTGGCTCCGGGCTGCATGTTTGGGGTCATTTCCAGGTTTACGGGCTCATGGCTCCGATCTCGTGTTCAGTTCCAGGTTAGAGGTTCCGGGCTTCTTGCGCTGGGCTAGAGGCTTCAGGCTCACGAAAATGCCCAGACCTCTCCGTTTTCCTTGTTTTCTGAGTAGAAGAGGCAAAAATGTCATTTTTCAGCGTTTCAGATGATGAGAAGCTTTTTTTGTCACTTTAAGACAAGAAAGTTTTGGTCTCAAGGAAAATTTTACGAACTGATAACACTCGAAAAAAAGGCAATAAACCAAATATTTCTGACTTGTTTTTAGGGTATTTCTACTTTTCTGAGTAGAAATGGAAAAAAATGTCATTTTTTTTAGCGTTTCAGACTATAAGAAGCTGTTTTGGTCACTTTGAGAAAATAATTTTTTTTCTCAAGCAGAACTTCATGATCTGAGACGACTTTGACAAAACAGCCATAAAACACTTATATCTGACTTGTTTTTAGTGTTTTCATGCTTTTTTGACAATATAGGTAAAAATGTCATTTTTGAGCGTTTCACGCCATAACAAGATGTTTTGGTCACTATGAGACAAAGATGTTTTTTTTCTAAAAAGAACTTCATGACTTGAGAAGACTTTTCAGAAAAAGCCATAAAACACTTATTTCTGACTTGTTTTAGTGTTTTCATGCTTTTCTGAGTAGAAGAGGTAAAAATTTCATTTTTGAGTGTTTCAGACGATAAGAAGCTGTTTTTGTCACTTTGAGACAAGGATTTTTTTTCTAAGCAAAACGTCATGAACTGATAAGACTTTGACAAAACAGCTATAAAACACTTATTTCTGACTTGTTTTTAGTGTTTTGATGTTTTTCTGAGTAGAAGAGGCAAAAATGTCATTTTTGAGCGTTTCAGACGATAAGAAGCTGTTTTGGTCACTTTGAGAAAAAGATGTTTTTTTTTCAAGCAGAACTTCATGATTTGAGAAGACATTAAAGAAACAGCCATACAACACCTATTTCTGACTCTTTTTTATTGTTGTTTCGCTTTTCTGATTAGAAGAGGTAAAAATGTCATTATTGGGCGTTTCAGACGATAAGAAGCTGTTTTGGTCACTTTAAGACAAAGATGCTTTTTTTTTTGAAGCAGAACTTCATGATTTGAGAATACTGTTACAAAAAAGCCATAAGACACTTATTTCTGACTTGTTTTTAGTGTTTTCATGCTTTTCTGAGTAGAAGAGGCAAAAATGTCATTACTGAGCGTTTCAGACGATAAAAAGCTGTTTTTGTCACTTTGAGACACGGATGTTTTTGTTTTTTTTTTTTCAAGCAGAACGTCATGATTTGAGAATACTGTTCCAAAAAAAGCCATAAAACACTTTTTTCTTACTTGTTTTTAGTGTTTTCATGCTTTTTTCAGTAGAAGAGGCAAAAATTTCATTATTGAGCGTTTCACCCGATAAGAATCAGTTTTTGTCACTTTGAGACAAGGATGTTTTTTCACAAGCAGAACATCAGGACCTGAGAAGACTATGACAAAATAGCCATAAAACACTTATTTTTGACTTGTTTTTTTTTTTTGGTGTTTTCATGCTTTTCTGAGTATATTGGTAAAATTGTTATTTTTGAGCGTTTCACGCAAGCAGAAGCTGATTTGGTCACTTTTAAGACAAGGATGTTTTGTATCGAGTAGAACGTAAAAGCTTCACACTTAGTTCTGGTTCTACCACACTCTAGAGGAAGAACTCTGTCCTTGGTCCTGATTCTTTGTCTTTCTTTCCCTCTTGCTCTCTCTCCCTCTTTCCTCCAACCCCCTTCAAGCTGCACACTGGCGTGCATGAACGAGGAAGAGCACTGGGAAATTTCTCACTGACCCTTGTCAGGGTTAGACCGGGACGGCTGGTGGACGGTGTGGACTCTGTCTTTCTTCCAGCCCGTGTGGGACATTGTTATTTTTCCAGAGACAGAACACCAGTTAGCCTAACCCCTTTTTTAAGCTCCGGTTCTTTTCTCATCTGGAGCTGGATAACGATAAAACATGAACCGTATGTTGAACTTTGTTATTTCTTTTCCAGAGACAACCCCTATAAGCCTTACACCTCTTTTTTTTTTAACCTCCGGGGCTTGTCCTCAACTTCAGCCCGAAACCGAACCCTGTTTCCAGGTCTGAATCTTTTCCCCTCTCTCCCCCTCTTTTCTCTCCAGCCCCCTTAAAGCTGCTCACTGAGTTGTGGAACTTTTTCAACCCCCCCCCCCAGTGGGAACGGAATGCTTCCCAACATCAGAGTTTCAAACTCGGGGAAGAACTCTCGCCCGGGTCCTGGTTCTTCTTTTCCCCTTCCCTCCCCCTTTTTCTTCCATCCACCTTGAAGCTCCACACTGGCATGCGCTGAGGAGGAGGAACACCGGGAAATGTCGCGCTTACCCGTGTCAGGATTAGGTCGGGACGACGGGTAGACCGTGTGGACTCTGTCTTTTTTCCAGGCCTGTGTGGTACTTTTCTATTTTTTCCAGGCCTGTGTGGGAATCTGTTATGTTTTTTAAAAGACAGAACGCCGGATAGCTGATCCCCTTTTTAACCTCCGGTGTTTTTCTCATCTGGAGCCTGATAACGGTAAAACTCAAACCGTATTGTGGGACTTTGTTTTTTTCTTTTTCCAGACAGAACCCCTGTAAGCCTAACCCCTTTTTGACCTCTGGTGCGTTTCTCAGGTGGAGCTTGATAACGGTAAAACTCAAAACGTCTGATGCCATTTTTCAGAACTCTGCTCCCCCTTGCTAGTAGTAGTAGCTAGTAGTCTTACTCTTTTTTTCTGTCTTTCTCCCACTCTTTCCTCCAGCCACCTAAAAGCTGCACAGTGAGTTCTGGCATTTTTAAAACCCTCCCGTGGAGACGGAATGCCACCCCACATTGCAGCCACACAGTGGGGGCTGAACTCTGGCCCTCCTCGCCTGTCTTCGGTGTGACTCGGGCTTCTACAAACTGATTGCACTTGCTGTGTCTTTGACTGTGTCTTTGAAAAGTGCTCTATCAATAAAATGTATTGACTATTTTTCCTACTTACTGTCTGACCCCCCCCCCCCCCCCCCACTTTCTATAAGTTCCAGGCTCCAGGTTCCAGGCCCCAGGTTCCGGAGTCAGGGTCAGTTCCAAGCTCGAAGCTCCAGGCTCAAGGCTCCGCAATCAAGGATCCAGGCTCTGGGCTTAAGGGTCAGTTCTTGGCTCTGGGCTCTTGGCTCCATTCTCGGGTTCAGTTCCAGTCTCGAGGTTCCTGGCTCCATTGCTCCGGGCTCCAGGCTCCGGGCTCCAGGCTTTTGGCTCAGGGTCTTCTTCCAGGCTCTAGACTCAAGGCTCCAGTCTCCAGGCTCCAGGCTCCAGGCTCCAGGCTCCAGGTTCCAGGCTCCAAGCTCCAGACTCATCACTCCAGGCTATTGGCTCGCGATCAGTTCCAGGCTCCGGCCTCCAGCCTCCAGCCTCCAGCCTCCAGCCTCCAGCCTCCAGCCTCCAGGCTCCAGGATAAAGGCTCGGGGTAAGTTCCAGTCTCCCTGCTCCAGGCTCCGTGATCCAGGCTTTGGGCTGAGTGTCTTTTTCCAGGCTCAAGGCTCAAGGCTCCGTGCTCCAGGCTCATTATCAGTTCGAGGCTCCGGGCTCTAGGCTCTACGGTCCGGGTTCGGCGTCAGTTCCAGGCTCTGGGCTCCAGGTTCCAGGTTCCAGGTTCCAGGTTCCAGGTTCCAGGCTCCAAGCTCCAGGCTCATCGATCCAGTATCCGGGCTCCGGATTCGGGGTCAGTTCCATGCTCCAGTCTCCATGCTCCAGTCTCCGGTTCAGTTCAAGGCTCCAGGCTCAAAGTTTGGGGCCTCAGGCTCCAGACTCCAGGCTCAAGGCTCAAGGCTCAAGGCTCCAGGCTCCGGGCATGGAGTCAGTTCCAAGTTCCGGTCTCCCGCCTGTCAGGCGCAAGGCTTCTGGCTCGGGGTAAGTTCTATGCCTAGGGTTCCACACCCTTGGCTCCAGGCTCCAGGCACAGGGTTTTTCCCAGGCTCCAGGCTCCAGGTTCAAGGCTCCAGGCTCAAAACTCCAGGCTCATAGCTCCAGTCTCTGGGCTCAAGATCAGTTCCAGACTCCGGTCTCCCGGACCCAGGTTTCGGGTTCGGGATGTATTCCATGCTCTTGCCTTCAGGCTCCAGGCTCCAGGCTTTTGGCTTGGGCTCAGTTCCATGCTCGGGGATCCATGCCCCTGGCTCCAGGCTTTGAGAACGGGGTAATTTCCACACTCCGGGCTCCAGAATCCAGGTTCAAGGCTCCGCCCTCAAGGTCAGTTCCAGGCTCCGGACTCCAGGCTCATGGCTCCAGGCTCACGGCTCCATGCTCACGGCTCAATGCTCCGAGCTCCAGGCTCCAGGCTCCAGGCTCGGGGTCAGTTCCAGTCTGCGGGCTGCAGGGTCCTGGCTCAAGGTTTTGTGCTCGGGGTCAGTTCCAGGCTCCGGGCTCAAGGCTCCAGGCACAGGGTCCTTTCCAGGCTCCGGGCTCAAGACTCCAGGCTCTTGACTCAGGGTCAGTACAAGGCTTTGGGCTAACAACTGAAGGGTCACGGCTCCATGCTTACGGATCCATGCTCCGGGCCCCAGGTTCCAAGCTCAAGGTTCTGTGCTCAGGGTCAGTTCCAGGCTCCGCGCTCCACACTCCATGTTCAGGGCTCCGGGCTCAGGGGTCATTTCTTGGCTCCGGGCTTCAAGGTCTGGACTTAAGGTCAGTTCCAGGCTCTATGCGCCCGGCTCCAAGCTCACGGCTCCATGCTATGGGCTCCAGGCTTGGGGTAAGTTCCAGGGTTCGGGCTCCAGGCTAAGGGATCATGGCTCAATGTTCACGGTCAGTTAAAGGCTCCGGGTTCTTTGCTCCGGGCTCGGGGTCACTTCAAGTATCTTGGTTCTGGGCTCCAGTCTTTAAGGTCTGGGCTCTTGATTCCATGCAATAGGCTCCAGGCTCCAGGCTCCACAATCCAGGCTCCAATATCCAGGCTGGAGGCTCCAGGCTCCAGGTTCACGGCTTAAGGCTCCAGGCTTTCGGCTCATGGCTCCAGGCTCACGGCTGCAAGCTCAGGGCTCAAGGCTCCAGGCTTTGTCAGTTGAAGACTCTGTGCTCCAGGCTACTGGCTCAAGACTCTAGGCTCGGGATCAGTTCCAGGCTCCAGGCTAAAGGATCCAGGCTCCGCACTCCAGGCTCCTGATTCCAGGCACAGGGCTCCGGGCTTGGTGTCTGTTCCATGCTCTGGGCTCCAAGCTCAAGCCTCTAGGCTCAGGGTCAGTTTCAGGCACTGCGCATCGGGCTCCAGGCTCAAGGCTTCATGACCCAAACTTAAGGTCAAGGCTCCAGGTTCCTTGCTGAGGGTCATTTCCAGGCTCCAGGCTCCGGGCTCCGGGCTTTGGGCTCTGGGTCTTCTTCCAGGCTCTAGACTCCTCTAGACTCATGGCTAAAGGCACCCGGCTCCAGGCTCAAAGCTCCAGGCTCTGGTTTCGCTATCACTTCCCGACTCCGGTCTCCGGGACCCAGGTTTCAGGTTTGGGGTTTAATTCCATGCTCTGGCCTGTGGGCTCCGGGCTCCAGGCTTCGGGCTCAGGGTAAGTTCCATGCCGGGGTTTCAACCCTGGCCTCCAGGTTCTGAGAACGGGGTAATTTCCACGCTCCGGGCTGCAAAATCCAGGTTCCAGGCTGCGCACTTTGGGTCAGTTCCAGGCTCCAGACTCCAGGATCCAGGCTCACGGCTCAATGCTCCAAGCTCCCGGCTCCAGGCTCAGGATCAGTTCCAGTCTACGGGCTCAAGGTTCCGTGCTCGGGTTCAGTTTCAGGCTCCAGGCTCCAGGCTCCAGGCTCCAAGCTCCAGGTTCCAGGCTCCAGGCTCCAGGCACGGGCTTTCGGCTCCACGCTCCTTCCTCCGATCTCCAGGCTCCAGGCTTCAGGCACGGGGTCAGTTCCAGGCTCCGGGATCCAGGCTCATTTCTCGTGGTCACCTTCAAGCTCCGGGCTCATGGCTCCAGGCACGGGGTCAGTTTGGATCTGGGCTCCGAGCTCCAGTCCTTAAGCCCGTGTCTCTAAGCTCCGCGCTCCATGCTCCGCCCTCCAGACTCAAGGCTCCAGGTTATTTGTAAGTGGCAGGCTCCGTTCTCCAGGTTAACGGCTCCAGACTACGGGCTCGGGTTCAGTTCCAGGCTTGGGGCAAAGGGCTACGGGCTCCGGACTCCGGACTCCGGGCTCCGGGCTCCGGGCTCCGGGCTCCGGCCTCCGGGTTCCGGGCTCTAGGCTCCGGTAACCAGGCTCAGGAAACCGGGCTCCGGGGTCTTGGCTCCGGGCAAAAGGCTCTGCACTCAAAGGCTCCAGAATCCCAGCTTTTGGTCTTTTCCAAGCTACGAGCTCCAGGCTAAAGGCTCCAGACTCCAGGATTGGGGTCAGTTCAAGGCTCCGGGCTCAAGGCTCAAGACTCCAGGCTCCAGGCTCCAGGGTCGGGGTCATTTCCATGCTCCGGGCTCCAGGCTCGAAACTCTGGGTTCTGGGTCAGTTCCAAGCTCTGGGCACCGGGATGCAGGCTCCAGATTCAAGAATCCATGCTCAACATTCCGGGTCCCTTGATCCAGGCTCCATGCTCCAGGCTCCAGACTCCATGCTTCAAGCTTTGGGATCCAGGCTAAAGACTCCATGCTCGGGGTCAGTTCTAGGCTCGAGGCTCCATGCTGAAGACTCCGGGCTAAAGGCTCCGGGCTCAGTGTCAGTTCCAGGCTCCGGGCTCCACGCTCAAGGCTCCAGGCTCTTGGTTTTAGGCTCTTGGCATGGGGTCAGTTCCAATTTCCGGTCTCCAGGTTTAAGGCTCAACATTTCGGGCTTGGGGTCAGTTCATGGCTAATGGCTCCATTTTCTGGGCTTGGTGCTACACGTTCCAGGCTCCAGGCTCGCGGCACCGGGCTCAAGGCTGAAGGCTAAAAGCTCTAGGCTCCAGGCTCGGGGTAAGTTTCTTGCTACGGGCTCAAGGCTCCAAGCTCAAGGCTTGGGATCAGTTCCACGCTCTTGGCTCCAGGCTCCATGCTCAAGGCTGCATGGTTCAGGCTCTGAGCTCTAGGCTCCAGGCTCCAGGCTCCAGGCTCCAGGCTCCAGGCTCCAGGCTCCAGGCTCCAGGCTCCAGGCTCAGGGCCAGTTCCAGGCTCAAGGCTTCAGGCTCTTCTCTCCAGGCTTCACTCTCCAGGCTATGGGCTGTGGGCTCCAGGCTCTCGGCTCCAGGCTCCAGGCTCCAGGCTCAAGGCGCCAGGCTCCAGGCTCCAGGGTCTTGGTCAGTTGTAGGCTCCGGGCAAAAGGATCCAGGCTCCGCGCTACAGGCTCCTGGTTCCAGGCACAGGGCTCTGGGCTTGGGGTCAGTTCCATTCTCCAGGCTCCACGCTAAAGCCTCTTGGCTCTGGGTCAGTTTCAGGCACCACACATCGGGCTCCAGGCTCCTGGTTCCGTGCCCCTTACACCAGGTCAAGGCTCCAGGTTCCTTGCTCTGGGTAATTTCCAGGCTGTGGGCACTGGGCTCACGGCTCTATGCTCAGTGTCAATTCCAGGCTTTGGACTCCAGATTCCGGGCTCCAGGCTCTGCACTCCAAGCTCCAGGCTCCATGCTCTGGGCCTGGGGTAAGTAAAGGGCTCCAGGCTCAAGGCTCCAGGCTCCAGGCTCTGGGCTCACAGCTCCGCGCTCCATTCTCCGATTTCAAGAATCCGAGCTAGGGTTAAGTTCCCGGCTTTGGGCTCAGGGCTCAAGCCTCCAGTCTCCAGACTTAAGATTCCAGGTTCCCATCTCATGGCTCACGGCTCTGCACTCAAGGCTCCGGGCTCCAGGCTTTGAGCTTTGGGGCAGTTCCATTCTCCGGGTACCAGGCTTCAGGCTCTAGGCTTCAGGCTCTGGGTCAGTTCCAGGCTCCGGGCTCAAGGCTCTGGGCTCTAGGCTCCAGGTTCCGGGTATCAGGCTCAAGGTTCAAGACACCGCGCTCCACAATCCAGGATTGGGGTCAGTTTGAGGCTCTGTGCTCAAGGCTCTGGGATCAAAGTCAGTTTTTTGCTCCGGGATCCAGTTTACAGGCTCCAGGTTTCATGCTCAGGGCTCCAGTTTGCAGGCTCCAGGTTCAATGCTCTGGGCTCCAGGCTCCAGACTCCGGGATCCAGACTTTGGGCTCGGAGTATGTTCGTGGCTCCAGGCCACTGGTTTAGGGTTCCATATTTTGGGCACAGTTCCACGCTACAGGTTCTATGCTCCAGGTTCGTGACTATGCGTTCCAGGCAAATGGAACCTGGCTCCAGGCTCAAGGCTCCGGTTTCCAGGCTCCAGCTTCGGGGTAAGGTCCATGCTCCAGGCTAAAGACTCCAGGCCAAGTCTCAGGGTCAGTTCATGGCTCCAGTCACAAGGCTCTAGACTCCATGCTTAAGGCTCCATGCTTCATGCTCTGGGCTCCAGGCTATAGGCTCTAGGGTAAGGGTCAATTCCAGGCTCCTGGCTCCATGCTTCATGCTCTGGGCTCAAGGCTCCGGGCTAAGTGTCAGTTCCAGGCTCCGTGCTCCCCCCTCAAGGCTACAGACTCTGAGCTCCAGGCTCTTGGCATGGGGTGAGTTCCAAAATCTGGTCTTCAGGTTTTAGCCTCCACTTTTCGGGCTCGAGGTCAGTTCCAGGCTAAAGGCTCCATAGTCAAGGTTCGTTGCTACGCGTTCAAGGCTAAACAGCTCTCAGCACCAGGCTCCAGGCTTAAGGCTAAAAGCTAAAGGCTCAAGGCTCAGGGTAAGTTCCATGCTCAAGGGTAAAGGTTTTGGGTCAGTTAAAGGCTCTGGGCTCCATGCCCCAGGGTCAAGGCTCCAGGCTCCAGGCTCCAGGCTCCAGACTCCAGGCATGGGGTGAGTTCCAAGTTCCGTTCTCCAGGTTTTAGGCCCCACATTTTGGGCTCGGGGTCAGTTCAAGGCTAATGGCTCCATTTGCCAGACTCCTTGCTACGCGTTCCAGGCTCCAGGCTGAAGGCTCAAAGCTCAAGGCTCCATGCTCCAGGCTCGGGGTAAGTTCCTTGCTGAGGGCTCAAGGCTCCAAGCATAAGGCTTGGGGTCAGTTCCACGCTCTAGGCTCCAGGCTCCAGGCTCCAGGCTCAAGACTGAATGGTTCAGGCTCTTGGCTCCCGGCTCAAGGCTCCATGCTCAAGGATCCAGGCTCAAGGCTCCAGGCTCCAGAATCCAGGCTCCAGGCTCGGGGTCAGTTCCATGCTCAAGGCTCCAGGCTCATCTTTCCAGGCTTCGCTCTACAGGCACCGGGCTGCGGGCTGCGGGCTCCAGGCTCACGGTTCCAGGCTCCAGGCTCAAGGCGCTAGGCTCCAGGGTCTTGGTCAGTTGAAGGCTCCGTGCTCCAGGCTACTGGCTCAAGACTCCAGGCTCGGAATCAGTTTCAGGCTCTGGGCTAAAGGATCCAGGCTCCGCGCTCCAGTCTCCTTGTTCCAGGCACAGGGCTCCGGGCTTTGGGTCAGTTCCATGCTCCAGGCTCCAGGCTAAAGCCTCTAGGTTTGGGGTCAGTTTCAGGTACTGCACATTGGGCTCCATGCTCCAGGTACCGTTCCCCTAACACCAGGTCAAGACTCCAGGTTCCTTGCTCAGGGTAATTTCCAGGCTCTGGGCTCTGGGATCCAGGCTCCAGGCTCCAGGCTCAAGGCTCCAGGCTCCAGGCTCCAGGCTCCAGGCTCCAGGCTCCAGGCTCACTGTCAGTTCCAGGCTTTTAGGTTCGAGGTTCCGGGCTCCAGGCTCCAACCTCCAGGCTCCATGCTCCATGCTCCAGGCTTGGGGTCAGTTAAGGGCTTAAGGCTCAAAGCTCCAGGATCCATGCTCCGGGCTAGGGATCGGTAAAGGGCTCAGTTTTCCGTGGTCAGTTTTAGGCTCTGGGCTCAAGGCTCTGGGATCATGGTCAGTTTGTTGCTCTCGGCTCCAGTTTGCAGGCTCCAGGTTCCATGCTCCAGGTTCCATGCTCCAGGCACCAGGCTCCAGGCTCCAGGCTCCAGAGTCCAGGCTGCAGTCTCCAGGCTCCAGGCTCCAGGCTCCGCGTTCTTTCCTCCGGGATCCAGGCTTTGGGCTCGGAGTTTTTTTGTGGCTCTGGGCTCCAGGTTGTAGGCTCCATATTTTTGGCACAGTTCCATGCTACAGGTTCTATGCTCCAAGTTCGTGACTACGCGTTCCAGGCTAATGGCACCTGGCTCCAGGCTCAAGGCTCCGGTCTCCAGGCTCCGGCCTCAGGGTCAGTTCAATGCTCCGGGCTCAAGACTTCAGGCTCAAGGCTCAGTGTAAGTTCATGGCTCCAGTCACCAGGCTCTTGACTCAAGGCTCAAGGCTCAGTGCTTCATTCTCTGGGCTCCAGGATATAGGTTCCAGGGTCGGGGTAAGTTCCAGGCTCCGGGCTCCATTCTTCAGGCTCTTGGCTAAAGGCTCTGAGCTCAGTGTCAGTTCCAGGCTCTGTGCTACCCCCTCAAGGCTCCAGGGTCTTGGCATGGGTTCAGTTCCAAGATCTGGTCTCCAGGTTTTAGGCTCCACTTTTTCAGGCTGGAGTTCAGTTCAAGGCTATAGGCTCCACAGTCCAGGTTCTTTGCTACGTTTTCCAGGCTCAAGGCTCCAAGCACAAGGCTCCAGGCTAAAGGCTCCAGGCTAAAGGCTCCAGGCTAAAGGCTCCAAGCTCAAGGCTAATGGCTCAGGGTAAGTTCCATGCTCCAGGGTAAAGGCTCCAAGCTCAAGGTTCGAGGTCAATTCCAGGCTCAAGTCATCGGGCTCTAGGCTTCGGGCTCCATGCTCAAGGCGCCATGCTTCAAGCTCTTGGCTCCAGGCTCCAGGCTCTGGGTCAGTTCCTGACTCCAGGCTCCATGCTCCGGGGTCAGGGCTCAAGACTCCAGTATCCATGCCCAAGGCTCCGCTCTCCAGGCTCCATGCTTCAAGCTCTGGGATCCAGGCAAAAGGCTCCATGCGCAGGGTCAGTTCCAGGCTCCATGCTTCAGGCGCCAGGCAAAGTGTCAGTTCCAGGCTCCGGGTTCCCCGCTCAAGGATCCAGGTTCCGGGCTCCAGGCTCTGGGCATAGGGTCAGTTCGACGTTCCGGTCTCAAGGTTTTAGGCTCCACATTTCAGGCTCAGGGTTTATTCCAGGCTAATGGCTCCATTTTCCAAAGTCGTTGCTACATGTTCCAGGCTCCAGGCTCTAGACTCAAGGCTCCCGGCACGAGGTTTGTTCCAGGCTCCGGGCTCCTGGCTTTGGGCTTGGGGTCTTCTTCTAGGCTCTAGGCTCCATGCTCATGGCTCCAGGCTCCAAGCTCCAGGCTCAAGGCTCCAGGTTCAAAGCTCCAGGCTCTTGGCTCGGGATCAGCTCAGGGCTCCAGGCACCAGGACCCAGGTTTCGGGTTCAGGGTTTTTTCCATGTTCTGGCCTGTGAGCTCCAGACTCCAGGCTCCGGGCATTGGGTCAGGTCCAAGTTCCGGTCTCCAGGCTTTAGGCTCCAGGCTTTGGACTTGGCCTTTTTTCCATGCTCGGAGTTCCACGTCCTGGGCTCCAGGCTCTGGGAATGGGGTCATTTCCATGCTCCGGGCTCAAGAATCCAGGCTCCGGAAACAGACTCAGTTCCAGGCTTCGGGCTTCAGGCTCAAGACTCCAGGCTCCAGGCTCCAGGCTCAAGGCTCCAGAATCCAGGCTCCAGGCTCCAGGCTCCAGGCTCCAGGCTCCAGGCTCCAAGCTCCAGGCTCCAGGCTGCAGGCTGCAGGCTGCAGGCTCACGGCTCCAAGCTCCAGGCTCCAGGCTGCAGGCTGCAGGCTGCAGGCTCACGGCTCCAAGCTCCAGGCTCCAGGCTCCAGGCTCCAGGCTCCAGGTCAGTTCCATTCTCGGGGCTGCAGGTTCCTGGCTCAAGGTTCCATGCTCGGGGTCAGTTCCAGTCTCCAAGCTCAAGGCTTGGGGTCAGTTCCACGCTCTATGCTCCAGACTCCATGCTCAAGACTGCATGGTTCAGGCTCTTGGCTCGAGGCCCCAGGCTCCAGGTTCCAGGCTCCAGGCTCCAGGCTCCAGGCTCCAGGCTCCGGGCTCCAGGCTCCAGTCTCCAGGCTCCAGGCTCCAAGCTCCAGGCTCCAGAATCAAGGCTCAAGGCTCGGGGTCAGTTCCATGCTCAAGGCTCAAGGCTCTCCTTTCCAGGCTTCGCTCTTCAGGCTCCGGGCTGTGGGCTCCAGGCTCACGGCTCCAGGCTCAAGGCGCCTGGCTCCAAGGTTTTTATTAAGTTGAAGGCTCCGTTCTCCAGGCTACTGGCTCAAGACTCCAGGCTCGGAATCAGTTTCAGGCACTGGGCTAAAGGATCCATCTCTGCGCCCCAGGCTCCTGGTTCCAGGCACAGGGCTCCGGGCTAGGGGTCAGTTCCATGCTCCAGTCTCAAGGCTAAAGGCTCTAGGCTCGTGGTCAGTTTCAGGTACTGCAAATCGAGCTCCAGGCTCCGTGCCCCTAACACCAGGTCAAGGCTCCAGGTTCCTTGCTAAGGGTAATTTCCAGGCTGTGGGCTCTTGGCTCCAGGCTCCAGGCTTACTGTCAGTTCCAGGCTTTTGGATCATGGTTCCGGGCTCAAGGCTAAAGGCTCCAGGCTCCAGGCTCCAGACTCCAAGCTCCAGGCTTCGAGCTCCGGGTAGTTCCAGGCTCCGGGCTCCGGGCTCCAGGCTCCAGGCTCCAGATTCAGTGCTGAAGGTTACAGGCTAGAGGTTCAGGGTCATTTCCAGGCTCTGGGCTCCAGGCTCCAGGCTCCAGGCTCCAGGCTCCGGGCTCCAGGCTCTGGGCTTGGGGTCAGTTCCAAGCTCTGGGCACCGGGTTGCTGGCTACAGATTCCAGGTTCCATGCTCCAAGGTCCGGGCTCCAGGCTCCAGGCTCCAGGCTCCATGCTCGGGGTTGTTCCAGGCTCTGGGCTGAAGAATTCAGTCTCAGGGTCAGTTCCAAGCTCCGGGCTATGGACTCCAGGCTCCAGGCTCCAGGCTCCAGGCTCCAGGCTCCAGGCTCAATGCTCCAGGCTCCGGGCTCTGTGCTCCGAGCTTTAGGTTCCGGGTCATAGTTCCAGACTCCGTTCTCCAGGGTTTGGGCTAGGGGTCAGTTCAGGGCTCAGGGCTCCAGGTTTCAGGTTCTGGGCTCCGGGCTCCACACTCCAGGCTCTAGGTTCATAGCGCCAGAATCCAGGCTCTGGGAAAGTTCAAGGTTCCAGGCTCCAGGCTTCAAGCTCCAGGCTCTAGGTGCTGGGCTAGAGGCTCCAAGCTCCAGGTTCCAGGCAACATGCTCGGGGTCAGTTCCATGCTTCGGGCTCATGGCTTCATGCTCCAGGATCCAGGCTCCCGGTTCAGTTTCAGTTCCATGGTCAGGTCTTCAGGCTTCGGGCTCCAGGCTTCGGGCTCTGGGCTCGGGGTCAGTTCAAGGCTCCGGCTCTAGGTTCCTTTCACGGGGTAAGTTCAAGGCTCCGGGCTCAGGGCTTTAAGCTCTGGATATTCTTCCAGGCTTATGGCTCAAGGCTCTTGGCCCCAAGATCCAGACTCAGGGATCATGGCTCCATGTTTCGGGTTTGGGGTCAATTCCAGGCTCCGGGCTCCAAGCTACAGTCTCGAGTAAAGTTCCAGGCTCCAGGTTCCTTTCTCCAGGCTCAAGGCTCTTGGCTCAGGGCTCCAGTTTCAGGGTCAGTTCCAGGCTCCGGGCTAAAGGTTCCATGCTTGGGGTCAGTTCCAGGCTCCGGGCACATGGCTCAAGGCATGGGGTCAGTGCGAGGATCTGGGCTCCGGGTCTTTTAGATCTGGGCTCCAGGCTCCGCGCTCCAGGCTCAAGTCTCCAGGCTTCAGGCTCTAACCTCCAGGTTCCTCGTTCCACGCTCCAGGCTCTTGGTCATTTCCAAGCTCCGTGTTCCAGGCTATAGGTTCCAGACTGTGGGCTCGGGGTCTGTTCCGGGCTCCGGGCTCCGGACTCCTGGCTCCGGGCTCTGGGCCTGGGGTCAGTAAAGGGGTCAGTTATAGGCTCTAGGATCAGGGTCTTTTTTTTTTCTTGTTTGCAGGCTCCAGGTTCCATGCTCCAGTCTCCAGGCTCCAGGCTCCAGGCTCCGTGTTCCTTCCTTCGGGATCCAGGCTTTGGGCTGGGAGTTTGTTCGTGGCTCTGGGCTCCATTTTTTTGGCTCCATATTTTGTGCACAGTTACAGGTTACAGGTTCTATGCACCAAGTTCGTGACTAGGTGTTCCAGGCTAATGGCACCTGGCTCCAGGCTCAAGGCTCTGGTCTCCAGGCTCCAGCCTCGGGGTCAGTTTAATGCTCCGGGCTCAAGACTTCAGGCTCAAGGCTCAGGGTCAGTTCATGGCTCTTGACTCCAGGCTCAAGGCTCCGTTCTTCATGCTCTGGGCTCCAGGCTATAGGTTCCAGGGTCGGGGTCAGTTCCAGGCTCCGGGCTCCATGCTTCAGGCTCTTGGCTAAAGGCACCGGGCTCAGTGTCAGTTCCAGGCTCCGTGCTACCCCCTCAAGGGTCCAGGCTCTGGGCTCCAGGCTCTTGGCATGGGGTCATATCCAAGATCTGGTCTCCAGGTTTTTGGCTCCACTTTTCGGGCTTGGGGTCAGTTCCAGGCTACAGGCTCCATAGTCCAGGTTCGTGTCTATGCGTTCCAGGCTTAAGGCTCCCAGCACAAGGCTCCAGGATTAAGGGTCCAAGCTCAAGGCTCCAGGCTCGGGGTAAGTTCCATCCTCAAGTCACAAGGCTCTAGGCTCCGAGCTCTAGGCTCAAGGTGCAATGCTTCAAGCTCTTTGCTCCAGGCTCCAGGCTCGGGGTCAGTTCCAGGCTCCGGGCTCCAGGCTCCAGTTTCCAAGCTCCAGGCTCACAGCTCCAGGCTTCAGGCTCTAGGCTCCAGGCTCAAGGCTACAGACAAGGCTCCGGGCTGCGGGCTCCAGGCTCAAGACTAAAGGTTCCAGGCTCCAGGCTCCAGGCTCCAGGCTCCAGGCTCCGGGCATGTAGTCAGTTCCAAGTTCCAGTCTCCTGGCTTAAGGCGCTAGGCTTCTGGCTCTTGGTAAGTTCCATGCTCCGGGCTCAAGGCTCCAAGGTCAAGACTCTGGGTCAGTTCAAGGCTCAAGTCAATGGGCTTTAGGCTCCAAGCTCCATGTTCCAGGTACGGGGTAAGTTCCAGTCTTTGGGCTCCAGGGTCCGGGCTCAAGGTTCCATTCCCGGGGTCAGTTCCAGGCTCCAGCCTCCAGGCATGGGCTCTAGGCTCCACGCTCCAAGCTCTGCGCTCCAGGCTCCAGGCTTCAGGCACGGGGTCATTTCCAGGCTCCGGACTCCAGGCTTAAATCTCCATGCTTACGGCTCTAGGCTCACGTGCTCGTGGTCAGCTCCAAGCTCCGGGCTCATGGCTCCCTGCACAGGGTCAGTTTTAGGATCTGGGCTTCGAGCTCAAGACTCAAGGCTCCAGGTTATTTTTTAGTTGAAGGCTCCATTCTCCAGGTTAACGGCTCCAGACTCCGGGCTCGGGTTCAGTACCAGGCTCGGGGCTTGGAGCTCCGGGTTCCGGACTGTGGTCTTCGGCCTCCTGGCTCCAGGCTCCATGATCCAGGCTTAGGGCTTGGTGTCTTCTTCCAGGCTCCAGGCTCCAGACTTCAGGCTCCAGGCTCCAGGCTCGTGATCAGTTCGAGGCTCCAGGCTCCAGGCTCTAGGGTCCAGCGTCAGTTCCAGGCTCCGGGCTCAAGGTTCCAGGTTCCAGGTTCCAGGCTCCAGGCTCATCGATCCAGTATCCGGGCTCCGGATTCGGGAGTCAGTTCCATGCTCCAGTCTCCGGTTCAGTTCAAAGCTCCAGGCTTCAGGCTCCAAGTTCCAGACTCCAGGCTCAAGGCTCCGGGCATGGAGTCAGTTCCAAGTTCGTGTCTCCCAGCTTTCAGGCAGAAGGCTTCTGGCTCGGGGTAAGATCCATGCTCTGGGATCTACACCCAGGGCTCCAGGCTCATGGCACGGGGTTTTTTCCAGGCTCCAGGCTTTGGGCTCAGGGTCTCCTTCCAGGCTCTAGGCTCAAGGCTCCAGGTTTAAGGCTCTCGGCTCCCGGCTCCCGGCTCCAGGCTCAAGGCTCCAGGCTCAAAGCTCAGGGCTCTGGGCTAAAAATCAGTTCCAGACTCCGGTCTTCAGGACCCAGGTTTCGGGTTCAGGGTGTATTCCATGCTCTTGCCTTCGGGCTCCAGGATCCAGGCTTCGGGCTTGGGGTAAGTTCCATGCTCGGGGATCCACGCCTCTGGCTCCAGGCTCTGAGAACGGGTTGATTTCCACTCTCCGGTCTCCAAAATCCAGGTTCAAGGCTCAGCACTCGGGGTCAGTTCCAGGCTCTGGACTCCAGGCTCAAGGCTCAGAGCTCCATGCTTACGGCTCACTGCTCTGAGCTCCAAGCTCCAGGCTCCAGGCTCCAGGCTCCAGGCTCCAAGTTCCAGGCTCCAGGTTAGTTCCAGTCTCCGGGCTGCACGGTCCTGGCTCAAGGTTTTGTGCTCGGGGTCAGTTCTAGGCTCTTGTCTCAAGGCTCCAGGCACAGGGTCATTTCCAGGCTCCGGGCTCAAGACTCCAGGATCCAGGTTCTTGACTTGCGGTCAGTAAAAGGCTTTGGGCTCTCGGCTCAAGGCTCACAGCCCCATGCTCACGGCTCCATTCTCCGGGCCCTAGGCTCCGAGTTCAAGGTTCTTTTCTCGGGGTCAGTTCCAGGCTCCGCACTCTACACTCCATGTTCAGGGCTCCGGGCTCGGGGTCGTTTCTTGGCTCCAGGCTCCAAGGTCCGGACTTAAGGTCAGTTCCAGGCACTATGCTCCAGGCTCCAAGCTCACGGCTCCATGCTAAAGGCTCAAGGCTTGGGGTAAGTTCCAGGGTCAAGGTTCCAGGCTCAGGGATCAAGGCTCAATCTTCATGATCAGTTCAAGGCTCCGGGTTCTTTTCTCCAAGCTCGGGGTCACTTCGAGTATGTGGGTTCCGGGCTCAAGTCTTTAAGGTCTGGGCTCTAGATTCCACGCACTAGGCTAAAGGCTCCAGGCTCCAGGCTCCAGGCTCACGGCTACATGCTCCGGGCTCAACACTCCAAGCTCAAGGCTTGGGGTCAGTTCCACGCTCTTTGCTCCAGGCTCCAGGCTCCATGCTGAAGGCTGCATGGTTCAGGCTCCAGGCTCCAGGCTCAAGGCTCAAGGCTCCAGGCTCTTCTCTCCAGGCTTCACTCTCCAGGCTCCGGGCTGCGGGCTCCAGGCTCACGGCTTCAGGCTCCAGGCTCAAGGCGCAAGGCTCCAGGGTCTTTGTCAGTTGGAGGCTCCGTGCTCAAGGCTACCGGCTCCAGACTCCAGGCTCGGAATCAGTTTCAGGCTCCGGGCTAAAGGATCCAGGCTCCGCGCTCCAGGCTCCTGGTTCCAGGCACATGGCTCTGGGCTTGGTATCAGTTTCAGGCACCACACATTGGGCTCCAGGTTCCAGGCTCCAGTCTCCAGGCTCCAGGCTAAAGGCTCCAGGCTCCAGGCTCCAGGCTCCATGCCCCTTACACAAGGTCAAGGCTCCAGATTCCTTGCTCAGGGTAATTTCCAGGCACATGGCTCTGGGCTTCAGGCTCTAGGCTCATGGCTCTGTGTCAGTTCCAGGCTTTGGGCTCCAGGTTCCGGGCTCCAAGGCACCAGGCTCCAAGCTCCAAGCTCCAGGCTCTAAACTCCATGCTCCGGGGTTGGGGTCAGTTAAGGGCTCCAGGCTCCAAGCTCCAGGCTCCAAGCTCCATGCACAGGGCCTGGAGTCAGTAAAGGGCTCGGTTTTCCGGGGTCAGTTTAAGGCTCTTTGCTCAAGGCTCCTTGATCAGGGTCAGTTTTTTGCTCTGGGTTCCAATTTGCAGGCTCCAGGTTCCATGCTCCAGGCTCTAGGCTCCAGGCTCCGCGTTCCTTTCTCCGGGATCCAGACTTTGGGCTCAGAGTTTTTTCGTGGCTCTGGTCTCCATGTTTTAGGCTCAATATTTTGGGCACAGTTCCAGGCTAAAGGTTCTGCGCTCCAAGTTCATGACTACGCGTTCCAGACTAATGGCACCTTGCTCCAGGCTCAAGGCTCAGGGTGAGCTCATGGCTCCAGTGAGAAGGCTCTTGACTCCAGGCTCAAGGCTCCATGCTTCATGCTCTGGGCTCCAGGCTATAGGTTCCAGGGTCTGGGTCAGTTCCAAGCTCCAGGCTCCATGCTTCAGGCTCTTGGCTCAAGGCTCTTGGCTCAATGTCAGTTCCAGGCTCCGTGCTACCCCCTCAAGGCTCCAGGCTGTTGGCATGGGGTCAGTTCCAAGATCTGGTCTCCAGGTTTTAGCCTCAATTTTTAAGGCTCAAGGTCAGTTCCAGGCTACAGGCTCCACAGTCCAGGTTGGTTGCTACGTTTTCCAGGCTCAAAGCTCCCAGCACAAGGCTCTAGGCTCCAGGCTCCAGGCTCCAGGCTCCAAGCTAAAGGCTCTAGGCTATGGGTAAGTTCCATGCTCCAGGGTAAAGGCTCCAAGCTCAAGGTTCGGGGTCAATTCCAGGCTCAAGTCAACGGGCTGCAGGCTCAAGGCGCCATGCTTCAAGCTCTTGGCTCCAGGCTCCAGGCTCCAGGCTCCATGCATCAAGCTCTGGGATCCAGGCTTAAAGGCTTAAAGGCTTAATGCTGGGGGTCAGTTCAAGGCTCCAGGCTCCATGCTTCAGGCGCCGGGCTAAGTGTCAGTTCCAGGCTCCGGGCTCCCCACTTAAAGCTCCAGGCTCCGGGCTCTTGGCATGGGGTCAGTTCCAAGTTCCGGTCTCCAGGTTTAAGGCTCCACCTTTCGGGCTCGGGGTTTGTTCCAGGCTAATGGCTCTATTTTCCAGGCTCGTTGCTACACGTTCCAGGCTCCAGGCTCCTGGCACAAGGTTTTTTCCAGGCTCGGGGCTCCTGGCTTTTTTCTTGGGGTCTTCTTCCAGGCTCTAGGCTCCATGCTCATGGCTCCAGGCTCCAGGCTCAAGGCTTCCAGGCTCAATGTTCAAAGCTCCAGGCTCTTGGCTCAGGATCAATTCAAGGCTCCAGGCACCAGGACCCAGGTTTCGGGTTCAGGGTGTATTCCATTCTCTGGCCTGTGAGCTCAAGACTCCAGGCTCCGGGCACTGGGTCAGGTCCAAGTTCCGGTCTCCAGGCTTAAGGCTCCTGGCTTCGGGCGTGGGAAAAGTTCCATGCTCGGGATTCCACGCCCTGGGCTCCAGAATCAGGGCTCCGAACTCGGAGTCAGTTCAAGGCTCCGGGCTCCAGGCTCAACACTCCAGGCTCCAGGCTCACAGCTCCATGCTCACAGTTCAATGCTCCGAGCTCCAGGCTCATAGCTCCAGGCTCCAGGCTCAAGGCTCCAGGCTCCAGGCTAAAGGCTTGAGTTCAGTTCCTGTCTCCGGGCTGCAGGGTCCAAGCTCAAGGTTCCGTGCTCTGGGTCATTTCCAGGCTCCTGGCTCAAGGCTTCAGGCTCCAGGCTCTGGATTCAGGGTCAGTACAGGGCTTTGGGCTCACAGCTCCAGGCTCATGGCTCCATGCTCCGGACCCCTGGCTCCAAGCTCAAGGTTCTTTGCTCGGGGTCAGGTCAAGGCTCCTCGCTCCATGCTCCATGTTAAGGGCTCCGGGCTCCAGGCTCCGGGCTCCGGGCTCAGGGTCATTTCTTGGCTCTGGGCGCCAAGGTCCGGACTTAAGGTCAGTTCCAGGCTCTATGCTCCAGGCTCCAAGCTAACGGCTCCATGCTATGGGCTCCAGGCTTTGGGTAAGTTTAAGGGTTCAGGCTCCTGGCTTGATCAAGGCTTAATATTCACGGTCAGTTCAAGGCTCTGGGGTTCATGGGGTCACTTTGAGTATCTTTGTTCCGGGCTCCAGTCTTTAAGGTCTGGGCTCTAGATTCTGCGCACTAGGCTCCAGGCTCCGGGCTCCGGGCTCCATGCTCCAGGGTAAGGCCTCTAGACATTAGACTCTAGGCTCAAGGCTCAAGGCTCAAGGCTCAAGGCTCTTGGCTCAAGGCTCAAGGCTCCAGGCTCCAGGCTCCGGGCATGGAGTCAGTTCCAAGTTCCAGTCTCCCGGCTAAAGGCGCAAGGCTTCTGGCTCGGGCTACGTTCCATGCTCAAGACTCAAGCCTCCAAGGTCAAGGCTCTTGGTCAGTTCAAGGCTCAAGTCAATGGGCTCCAGGCTCAAAGCTCCAACCTCCCTGTTCCATATACGGGGTCAGTTCAAGTCTACGGGCTCAAGGATCAGGCCTAAAGGTTCCATGCTCGGGGTCTTTGCCAGGCTCCAGGCTTCAGGCACGGGGTCATTTCCAGGCTTCGGACTGTAGGCTCAAATCTCCATGCTCAAAGTTCAAGGCTCACGGCTCCATGCTCCGGGCTCAAGGCTCGGGGTCAGTTACAAGGTCACCTCCAAGCTCCGGGCTCATGGCTCCAGGCACGTTTTAGGATCTGGGCTCCGAGCTCCAGTCCTTAAGCCCGTGTCTCTAAGTTCCGCGCTCCAGGCTCTGCCCTCGAGACTCAAGGCTCCAGGTTATTTGTAAGTGGCAGGCTCCATTCTCCAGGTAAACGGCTCTAGACTACGGGCTCGGGTTAAGTTCCAGGCTCGGGGCTACGGGCTCCGGACTCCGGACTCTGGTCTCAAGTCTCAGGGCTCCACGCTTCGGCCTCCGCGTTCCAGGCTCCAGCCTCCGGGCTCCATGTTTGGGGTCATTTTAAGGCTACAGGCTCTGGGCTCCAGGATACTAGCGCTGGGCTAAAGGCTATAGGCTCACCACAGTGCCAAGACCTCTCGGCTTTCCTTGTTTTCTGAGTAGAAGAGGCAAAAATATAATTTTTGAGCGTTTCAGACGATAAGAAGCTGTTTTTGTCACTTTAAGACAAGAATGTTTTTGTCTCAAGAAAAATTTTATGAAATGAAAAGTCTTTGACAAAACAGCCATAAACCACTTATTTCTAACTTGTTTTTAGTGTTTTTCTACTTTTCTCAGTAGAAGTGGGAAAAATGTCATTTTTGAGCATTTCAGACGATAAGAAACTGTTTTTGTCACTTTGAGACAAGGATGTCTTTTTTTCAAGCAGAACTTAATGATTTGAGAATGCTTTTACAAAAATGCCATAAAACACCTTTTTCTTACTTGTTTTTAGTGTTTTCATGCTTTTCTGAGTAGAAGAAGATAAAATATCATTTTTGAGCGTTTCAGACAATAACAAGCTGTTTTGGTCACTTTCAGAAAAAGATGTTTGTTTTTTTTTTTTTTAAAAAGAACTTCATGATTTGAGGTAACTTTCAAGAAAAAGCAGTAAAAATGTTATATCTGACTTGTTTTTATGTTTTCATGCTTTTCTAAGTAGAACAGGCAAAAACGTCATTTTTGAGCGTTTCTGACGATAAGAAGCTTTTTTGGTCACTTTGAGACAATGATGTTTTTTTTCTCAAGCCAAACGTCATGAACTGATAAGACTTTAAAAAAAAAAAAAAAAAAAAACAGCCATAAAACACTTATTTCTGACTTGTTTTTAGTGTTTTCATGCTTTTCTAAGTAGAAGAGGTAAAAAAAAAATTCATTTTTGAGCGTTTCAGACGATAAGAAGCTGTTTTGGTCACTTTGAGACAAGGATGTTTTTTTCTCAAGCAAAATGTCATGAACTGATAAGACTTTTTTAAAAAAACAGCCATAAAACACTTATTTCTGACTTGTCTGACTTGAAAAAGATGTTGTTTTTTTTTTTAAAAGAACTTCATGATTTGAGGTAACTTTTCAGAAAAAGAAGTAAAAACTTATTTCTGAATTGCTTTCATGCTTTTCTAAGTAGAAGAGGCAAAAATGTCATTTTTTAGCGTTTCAGACGACAAGAAGCTGTTTTGGTCACTTTGAGACAAGGATGTTTTTTTCTCAAGCAAAATGTGATGAACTGATAAGACTTTGAAAAAACAGCCATAAAACACTTATTTCTGACTTGTTTTTAGTGTTTTCATGCTTTTCTAAGTAGAACAGGGAAAAATGTCATTTTTGAGCGTTTCAGATGATAAGAAGCTGTTTTGGTCACTTTGAGACAAGGATGTTTTTTGTTTTTTTTTTCAAGCAGAACGTCATGATTTTAACATACTGTTACAAAATAGCCATAAAACACTTATTTCTGAGTTGTTTTTTTTTTGTTTGTTTGTTTTCATTCTTTTCTGACTCCATTGGTAAAATTTTCTTTTTATAGCATTTCACGCAAGCAGAAGCTGATTCGGTCAATTTTAAGACAAGGATGTTCAAGCTTCACACTTAGTTCTGGCATTTCTCAAACCGCCCCGTGGAGATGGAATGCTACCTTACATTGCAACCACACTCTAGTGGAAAAACTCTGTCCATTGTCCTGATTCTTTGTCTTTCTTTGTCTCTTCCTCTCTCTCTCCCTCTTTCCTCCAACCCCCTTAAAGCTACACACTGGCGTGCATGGACAAGGAAATGTCGCTGGGAAATGTCTCACTGACCCTTGTCAGGGTTAGACCGGGACAGCTGGTGGACGGTGTGGACTCTGTCTTTTTTCCAGCCCGTGTGGGACATTGTTTTTTTTCTAGAGACAGAACACCGCTTAGCCTAACCCCTTTTTTAAGCTCCGGTTCTTTTCATCTGGAGCTGGATAACGATAAAACATGAACCGTATGTTGAACTTTGTTATTTCTTTTCCAGAGACAACCCCAGTCATCCTTACACCTTTTTTTTTTTTTTTTAACCTCTGGGGCTTCTCCTCAACTTCAGCCTAAACACCTCCGGTTTTTTCTCATCTTGAGCATGACAACGGTAAAACTGGAACCGTATTGTGGGACTTTTTTTTTTTTTTTTTTTTTTCCAGACAGAACCCCTTGTAAGCCTTACCCCTTTTTGAGTTCTGGTGCTTTTCTCAGGTGGAGCTATATATCGGTAAAACTCAAATGTCTGTGTCCATTTTTCAGAACTCTGCTCCTCCTTTCCCTGGTCTTACTCTTTTTTTCTGTCTCTCTCCCACTCTTTCCTCCAGCCACCTTAAAGCTGTACACTGAGTTCTTGCATTTTTCAAACCTTCCCGTGGAGATGGAATGATGCCCCACATTGCAGCCACACAGAGGGGGCTGAACTCTGGCCCTCCTTGCCTGTCTTCGCTGTGACTCGGGCTTCTACAAACAGATTGCACTTGCTGTATTTATCGTATTTTAAATGTATTGTAATGGTATTTTGTTGTGTTTTAATGGTATTTGAATTGTATTTTATTTGTACTGTTTATTTATGGTTTGCAATTTAAAGAACTTTTTGACTGTTTCTTTGAAAAGTGCTCTATCAGTAAAATGTGTTGACTGTTTTCCCTACTTACTGTCTGACTCTCCCCCCCCCCCCCCCATCCCCCTTTCTTCATCAGCCACATTAAAGCGCCCAGTGTGAACACTGGGACTGAAAATCACATCCTCTGGCCCGGTTAAAGTTTGGGCTAATGCCAGGGCAGGGCCGGGGTTAGGGCTCCAGGCTCAGGCTCCGTTCCAGGGTTTTGAATTAGGGCTGACGCCAGGGTCAGGGTTAGGGCTCATTGGTCGGGCTCAGTTACAGGCTGCAGGCTCAAGGCTCAAGGCTCCGGGCTCCGGATTCTAGGTTCCGGTTTCCAGGCTCCGGGCTCCGGGCTCCGGGCTTCGGGCTAAAGGCTCCGCGCTCCAGGCTCCTGAATCCAAGCTTTTGGTCTTTTCCAAGCTACAAGCTCCAGGCTAAAGGCTCCAGACTCCAGGATTGGAGTCATTTCCATGCTCCGGGCTCCAGGCTCCAGACTCAAGACTCCATGCTCCACACTCCGGGCGCCGGGCTCCAGGCTACACACTCCAAGCTCCGGGCTCATGGCTCCATGCTCCAAGCTCCGGGCTCCTGGCTCCGGGCTCCGGGCTCCGGGCTCAGGGTTTTTTCCTGGCTCCGGGCTCCAGGTTTCAGTCTCAGGGTCAGTTCCAGGCTTCGTACTCCATGCTCCGTGCTCAAGACTCTGGGTCAGTTCCAGGCTCTGCGTTCAAGCCTCCTACGTCTTGGCTTCACACTCAAGGCTCCGGGCTCATGGCTCAAGGCACAGGGTCATGTCTAGGCTCCGGTCTCCAAGGTCAGGACGTGTGGTCAGTTTTAGGCTCCAGGCTCCAGGCTCCAGGCTCCAGGCTCCTGGTTCAGGGCTCCGGGCTCCGGGCTCCGGGCTCCGGGCTCCGGGCTCCGGGCTCCGGGCTCCGGGCTCAGTGTCAGTTCCAGGCTCCAGGCTCCAGGCTCCAGGTTCAGCGCTCCAGGCTCCAAGCTTCAAGTTCCAGGCACAAGGCTACATGCTCCAGGCTGCATGTTCCAGGCTCAAGGCTTTAAGCTCAAGGCTCTAGGCTCCTGGCTCCAGTCTCCGTGATCCAGGCTTTGGGCTTGTTGTCTTCCTCCAGGCTCTACACTCCAGGCTCTAGGCTCGTGATCAGTTCAAGGCTCCAGGCTCCCGGGCTCTAGGGTCCAGCGTCAGTTCCAGGCTCCGGGCTCCAGGTTCCAGGCTCCAGGCTCCAGGCTCATCGATCCAGTATCCTGGCTCTGGATTCGTGGTCAGTTCCATGCTCCAGTCTCCAGGCTCCAGTCTCTGGTTCAGTTCAAAGCTCAGGGCTCCAGGCTCCAAGTTCCAGACTCCAGGCTCAAGTCTCCAAGCTCAAGGCTCCAAGCTCTGGGCATGGAGTTGGTTCCAAGTTCCGGTCTTCCGGCTGTCAGGCACCAGGCTTCTTGCTCGGGGTAAGTTGCATGCTTGGGGTTGCACACCCAGGGCTCCAGGCTCATGGCACGGGGTTTTTTCCATGCTCCGAGCTCCAGGCTTTGGGCTCGGGGTCTTCTTCCAGGATTTAGGCTCAAGGCTCCAAGTTCAAGGCTCCTTGCTCCAGGCTCAAAGCTCCAGGCTAAAGATCAGTTCCAGACTCCGGTCTCCAGGACCCAGGTTTCGGGATCGGGGTGTATTCCATGCTCTGGTCTTCGGGCTCCAGGATCCAGGCTTCGGGCTTTGGGTAATTTCCATGCTTGGGGATCCACGCCCCTGGCTCCAGGCTGTGAGAACGGGGTCATTTCCACACTCCGGGCTCCAGAATCCAGGTTGAAGGCTCCGCACTTGGGGTAATTCCAGGCTCCGGACTCCAGGCTCCAGGCTCACTGCTCCATGCTCACGGCTCAATGCTCCGAGCTCCAGGCTCCAGGCTTGGGGTAAGTTCCAGGGTTCCAGGGCTCTGTGCTCAAGGCTCTGGGATCAGGTTCAGTTTTTTGCTCTGGGCTCCAGTTTGCAGACTCCAGGCTCCAAGCTCCAGGCTCACGGCTCCATGCTCACAGCTCAATGCTCAGAGCTCAAGGCTCCAGGCTCCAGGCTCCAGGCTCCAGGCTCCAGGCTCCAGGCTCGAGGTCAGTTCCAGTCTCCGGGCTGCAGGGTCTTGGCTCAAGGTTTTTTGCTCGGGGTCAGTTCTAGGCTCTGGGCTCAAGGCTCCAGGCACAGGGTCATTTCCAGGCTCCGGGCTCAAGACTCCAGGATCAAGGTTCTTGACTTGCGGTCAGTACAAGGCTTTGGGCTCCCGGCTCCTTGCTCCCGGCTCTATACTCACGGCTACATGCTCCGGGCCCCAGGCTTCGAGCTCAAGGTTCTGTGCTCGGGTGCAGTTCCAGGCTCCGCGCTCCACACTTCATGTTCAGGGCTCCGGGCTTGGGGTCATTTTTATGCTCCAGGCTCCAAGGTCCAGACTTGAGGTCAGTTCCAGGCTCTATGCTCTATGCTTCTATGCTGCAGATTCCAGGTTCCATGCTCCAAGGTTTGGGCTCCAGGCTCCAGGCTCCAGGCTCCAGGCTCCAGGCTCCAGGCTCCAGGCTCTGGGCTCTGTGCTCTGAGCTTTAGGTTCCGGGTCATAGCTTCAGACTCCGTTCTCAAAGGGTTTGGGCTCGTGGTCAGTTCAGGGCTCAGGGCTCCAGGATTCAGGTTCTGGGCTCCGGGCTCCACACTCCAGGCTCTAGGTTCATAGCTCCAGAATCAAGGCTCGGGGTAAGTTCAAGGTTCAAGGCTCCAGGCTTCAGGCTCCAGGCTCTAGGTGCTTGGCTCAAGGCTCCAATCTCCAGGTTCCAGGCAACATGCTTGGGGTCAGTTCCATGCTTCGGGCTCATGGCTTCATGCTCCAGGATCCAGGCTCCTGGTTCAGTTTAAGTTCCATGGTCAGGTCTTCAGGCTCCGGGCTCCAGGCTTCGGGCTCTGGGCTCACGGTCAGTTCAAGGCTCCGGCTCTTGGCTCCTTTCACTGGGTAAGTTCAAAGCTCAGAGCTCAGGGCTTTAAGTTCTGGATATTCTTCCAGGCTTCAGGCTCAAGGCTCTTGGCCCAAAGATCCAGACTCAGGGCTCCAGGCTCCAGGTTTCGGGTTTGGGGTCAATTCCAGGCTCCGGGCTCCAAGCTAAAACTTCGAGTTAAGTTCCAGGCTCCAGGTTCCTTGATCCAGGCTCAAGTCTCTTGGCTCAGGGCTCCAGTTTCAGGGTCAGTTCCAGGCACGGGCTCAAAGTTCCATGCTTGGGGTCATTTCCAGGCTCCGGGCACATGGCTCAAGGCATGGGGTCAGTGCGAGGATCTGGGCTCCAGGCTCCGCGCTCCAGGCTCAAGTCTCCAGGCCTCAGGCTCTTTGTCATTTCAAAGCTCCGTGTTCCAGGCTATAGGTTCCAGACTCTGTGCTCGGGGTCTTTTCCAGGCTCCGGGCTCCGTGCTCCGGGCTCCGTGCTCCGGGCTCCGGGCTCCGGCCTCCGGGCTCCGGGCTCCGAGCTCCGGGCTCCGACCTCCGTCCTCCGAGCTGCATGTTTGGGGTCATTTCCAGGCTTACGGGCTCAAGGCTCCGGTCTCGTGTTCAGTTCCAGGTTAGAGGCTCCGGGCTTTTTTCGCTGGGATAGAGGCTTCAGGCTCACGAAAATGCCCAGACCTCTCCGTTTTCCTTGCTTTCTAAGTAGAAGAGGAAAAAATGTCATTTTTGAGCGTTTCAGATGATGAGAAGCTGTTTTTTTTTGTCACTTTAAGACAAGAAAGTTTTGGTCTCAAGGAAAATTTTATGAACTGGTAACACTCGAATAAAAGACAATAAACCACATATTTCTGACTTGTTTTTAGCGTTTTTCTACTTTTCTGAGTAGAAGTGGAAAAAATTTCATTTTTAGCGTTTCAGACTCTAAGAAGCTGTTTGGGTCACTTTGAGAAAAGAATGTTTTTTCTAAAGCAGAACTTCATGATCTGAGAAGACTGAATAAAAAGCCATAAAACACTTATATCTGACTTATTTTTAGTGTTTTCATGCTTTTCTGACAATATAGGTAAAAATGTCATTTTTGAGCGTTTCACGCGATAAGAAGCTGTTTTGGTCACTATGAGAAAAAGATGTTTTTTTTCTAAAAAGAACTTCATGACTTGAGAAGACTTTTCAGAAAAAGCCATAAAACACTTCTTTCTGACTTGTTTTGAGTGTTTTCATACTTTTCTGAGTAGAAGAGGTAAAAATGTCATTTTTGAGCGTTTCAGACTATAAGAAGCTGTTTTTGTCACTTTGAGACAAGGATTTTTTTTCTCAAGCAAAACGTAATGAACTGATAAGACTTTGACAAAACAGCTATAAAACACTTTTTCTGACCTTTTTTGTTTTTTTCATGCTTTTCTGAGTAGAAGAGGTAAAAATGTCATTTTTGAGTGTTTCAGACGATAAGAAGCTGTTTTGGTCACTTTGAGACAAAGATATTTTTTTTCAAGCAGAACTTCATGATTTGACAAGAATTATAAGAAACAGCCATAAAACACTTTTTCTGACTTGTTTTTGTTTTTTTCATGCTTTTCTGAGTAGACGAGGTAAAAATGTCATTTTTGAGCGTTTCAGACGATAAGAAGCTATTTTGGTCTCTTTGAGAAAAAGATGTATTTTTTTTCAAGCAGAACTTCATGATTAGAGAAGACTTTTAAGAAAACGCCATAAAACACTTATTTCTGATTTGTTTTTAGTGCTGTGATGCTTTTCTGAGTAGAAGGATGTAAAAATGTCATTTTTTTTTAGCGTTTCAGACGATAAGAAGCTTTTTTTTTTTGTCACTTTGAGACAAGGATGTTTTTTTTTTCTTAAGCAAAACATCATGAACTGATAAGACTTTGAAAAAACAGCCATAAAACACTTTTTTCTGACTTGTTTATGGTTTTTTCATGCTTTTCTCAGTAGAAGAGCCAAAAATGTCATTTTTGAGCGTTTCACCCGATAAGAATCACTTTTTGTCACTTTGAGACAAGGATGTTTTATCACAAGCAGAACATCAGGACCTGAGAAGGCTATGACAAAATAGCCATAAAACACTTATTTTTGACTTATTTTTTAGTGTTTTCATGCTTTACTGACTTTTTGGTATATTGGTAAAAATGTCATTTTTGAGCGTTTCACGAAAGCAGAAGCTGATTTGGTCACTTTTAAGACAAGGATGTTTTGTGTCGAGTAGAACGTAAAAGCTTCACACTTAGTTCTGGTATTTCTCAAACCGCCCCGTGGAGATGGAATGCTGCCTTACAGTGCAACCACACTCTAGAGGAAGAACTCTGTCCATGGTCCTGATTCTTTGCCTTTCTTTCTCTCTTGCTCTCTCTCCCTCTTTCCTCCAACCCCCTTAAACCTGCACACTGGCGTGCATGAACGAGGAAGAGCACTGGGAAATGTCGCACTGACCCTTGTCAGGGTTAGACAGGGACGGCTAGTGGATGGTGTGGACTCTGTCTTTCTTCCAGCCCGTGTGGGACATTGTTATTTTTCCAGAGATAGAACACCGGTTAGTCTAACCCCTTTTTTAAGCTCCGGTTCTTTTCTCATCTGGAGCTGGATGACGATAAAACATGAACCGTATGTTGAACTTTGTTATTTCTTTTCCAGAGACAAAGCCTTACACCTTTTTTTTTTTTTTTTTTTAACCTCCGGGGCTTCTCCTCAACTTTAGCCTGAAACCGAACTTTTTCCAGGTCTGAATCTTTTCCCCTCTCTCCCCCTCTCTTCTCTCCAGCCCCCTTAAAGCTGCTCACTGAGTTGTGGAACTTTTTCAAACCCCCCCAATGGGAACGGAATGCTTCCCTACATCAGACTTTCACACTCGGGGAAGAACTCTCGCCCGGGTCCTGGTTCTTCTTTTCCCCTTCCCTCCCCCTTTTTCTTCCATCAACCTTGAAGCTGCACATTGGCATGCGCTGAGGAGGAGGGACGCCGGGAAATGTCGCGCTTACCCGTGTCAGGATTAGGTCGGGACGCCCGGTGGACCGTGTGGACTCTTTCTTTTTTCCGGGCCTGTGTGGGACTTTTCTATTTTTTCTAGGCCTGTGTGGGAATCTGTTATGTTTTTTAAAAGACAGAACGCCGGATAGCTGATCCCCTCTTAAACCTCCGGTGTTTTTCTCATCTGGAGCCTGATAACGGTAAAAATCGAACCGTATTGTGGGACTTTGTTTTTTTATTTTTTCCAGAAGGAACCCCTGTAAGCCTAACCCCTTTTTTACCTCTGGTGCTTTTCTCAGGTGGAGCTGGATAACGGTAAAACTCAGAACGTCAGATGCCATTTTTCAGAACTCTGCTCCTCCTTGCCCTAGTCTTACTCTTTTTTTTTCTGTCTTTCTCCCACTCTTTCCTCCAGCCACCTAAAAGCTGCACAGTGAGTTCTGGCATTTTTAAAACCCTCCCGTGGAGACGAAATGCCACCCCACAATGCAGCCACACAGTGGGGGCTGAACTCTTGCCCTCCTTTCCTTTTTTCGGTGTGACTCGGGCTTCTACAAACTGATTTCACTTGCTGTATTTATCGTATTTAAGGTTAGGGCTAAGGCCAGGGCCGGGGTTAGGGCACCAGGCTCGGGCTTAGTTCCAGGGTTTTGGGTTAGGGCTGAGGTCAGGGACAGGGTTTGGGCTCCAAGCTCAGGCTCAGTTAAAGGCTCCAGGCTCAAGGCTCCAGGCTCCAGGCTCCAGGCTCTGCGTTCCTTGCTCCAGGCTCGGGGTCAGCTCCAAGCTTCGGGCTCAAGGCTCCTGGCTCCGGGCTCCTAGCTTTTGGTCTTTTCCAGGCTACAAGCTCCAGGAAAAAAGGCTCCAGACTCAAGGATTGGGGTCAGTTCAAGGCTCTGGGCTCAAGGCTCCAGGCTCAAAGCTCTGGGTTCGGGGTCATTTCCAAGCTCTGGGCACCGGGCTTCAGGCTCCATATTCAAGACTCCATGCTCCACGCTCAGGTTGCCGGGCTCCAGGCTCCATGCTCCATGCTCCAAGCTCCGGGCTCCTGGCTCCATGCTCCAAGCTCCGGTCTCCTGGCTCAAGGCTTCAGGGTCCAGGCTCAGGGTTTGTTCATGGCTCCAGGCTCCAGGTTTCAGTCTCAGGGTCAGTTCCAGGCTCTGGGTGCCAGCCTCCTACGTCTTGGCTCCGCACTCAAAGCTCCAGGCTCCAGGCTCAAGGCACGGGGTCATTTCTAGGCTCCGGTCTCCAAGGTCCGGATGTGTGGTCAGTTCTAGGCTCCGGGCTCCAGGCTCCTGGTTCCGGGCTCAGGGCTCCGGGCTCCGGGCTCCGGGCTCCGGGCTCCGGGCTCAGTTTCAGTTCGTGGCGCCGGGCTCCAGGCTCCAAGGTTCAAGTTCCAGGCTCAAGGCTACATGCTCCAGGCTCCAGGCTCCAGGCTCCGGGCATGGGGTAGGTTCAAAGTTCTGTGATCCAGGCTTCAGCCTCCAGGCTTCGGGTTTGGGGTAAATTCCAGGCTCCGGGTTCCACGCCCTGGGCTCAAGTCTCTGGGCACGGGGTTATTTCCAGTCTCCGGGCTCCATTGTTCCGGCTCAAAGCTTCTGGCTCAAAGCTCATGGCTCCGGGTTCGGGATAAGTTCCAGGCTCCGGGTTCCAGGCCCCAGGTTCCGGGGTCGGGGTCAGTTCCAAGCTCGAAGCTCCGGGCTCAAGGCTCCGCAATCAAGGATCCAGGCTCATGGCTTAAGGGTCAGCTCCGGGCTCCGGGCTCCGGGCTCCGGGCTCCGGGCTCCGGGCTCCGGGCTTTTTGCTCAGGGTCTTCTTCCAGGCTCCAGGCTCCAGGCTCCAGGTTCCAGGCTCCAAGCTCCAGACTCCATGCTCCAGGCAATGGACTCGTGATCACTTCCAGGCTCCGGCCTCCAGCCTCCAGCCTCCAGGCTCCAGGATAAAGGTTCGGGGTAAGTTCCAGTCTCCTTGCTCTAGGCTCCGTGATCCAGGCTTTGGGCTGAGTGTCTTCTTCCAGGCTCAAGGCTCCAGGCTCCGTGCTCCAGGCTCATTATCAGTTCGAGGCTCCGGGCTCTAGGCTCTAGAGCTCTAGGGTCAGGATCGGCGTCAGTTCCAGGCTCTGGGCTCCAGGTTCCAGGCTCCAGGCTCCAGGCTCCAGGCTCATCGATCCAGTATCCGGGCTCCGGATTCGGGGTCAGTTCCATGCTCCAGTCTCCATGCTCCAGTCTCCGGTTCAGTTCAAGGCTCCAGGCTCCAGGTTTGGGGCCTCAGGCTCCAGACTCCAGCCTCAAGGCTCCAGGCTCCGGGCATGGAGTTAGTTCCAAGTTCCGGTCTCCCGCCTGTCAGGTGCAAGGTTTCTGGCTCGGGGTAAGTTCTATGCCTAGGGTTCCACACCCTGGGCTCCAGGCTCCAGGCACGGGATTTTTTTCCAGGCTCCGGGCTCCAGGTTCAAGGCTCCAGGCTCAAAGCTCCAGGCTCAGAGCGCCAGTCTCTGGGCTCATGATCAGTTCCAAACTCCGGTCTCCAGGACCCAGGTTTCGGGTTCGGGGTGTATTCCATGCTCTTGCCTTCAGGCTTCAGGCTCCAGGCTCCAGGCTTTTGGCTTGGGCTCAGTTCCATGCTCGGGGATCGACGCTCCTGGCTCCAGGCTCTGAGAACGGGGTCATTTCCACACTCCGGGCTCCAGAATCCAGGTTCAAGGCTCCGCCCTCGAGGTCAGTTCCAGGCTCCGGACTCCAGGCTCCAGGCTCACGGCTCCATGCTCACGGCTCAATGCTCCGAGCTCCAGGCTCCAGGCTCGGGGTCAGTTCCAGTCTCGGGGCTGCAGGGTCCTGGCTCAAGGTTTTGTGCTCGGGGTCAGTTCCAGGCTCTGGGCTCAAGGCTCCAGGCACAGGGTCCTCTCCAGGCTCCTGGCTCAAGACTCCAGGCTCCAGGCTCCAGGCTCTTAACTCAGGGTCAGTACAAGGCTTTGGGCTAACAACTGAAGGGTCACGGCTCCATGCTCACGGATCCATGCTCCGGACCCCAGGTTCCGAGCTCAAGGTTCTGTGCTCGGGGTCAGTTCCAGGCTCCGCGCTCCACACTCCATGTTCAGGGCTCCGGGCTCGGGGTCATTTCTTGGCTCCGGGCTCAAAGGTCTGGACTTAAGGTCAGTTCCAGGCTCTATGCGCCCGGCTCCAAGCTCACGGCTCCATGCTACGGGCTCCAGGCTTGGGGTAAGTTCCAGGGTTCTGGCTCCAGGTGAAGGAATCATGGCTCAATGTTCATGGTCAGTTAAATGCTCCGGGTTCTTTCCTCCGGGCTCGGGGTCACTTCGAGTATCTTGGTTCTGGGCTCCAGTCTTTTAGGTCTGGGCTCTTGATTCCATGCAATAGGCTCCAGGCTCCAGGCTCCAGGCTCCAGGCTCATACATCCAGGCTCCAAAATCCAGGCTCCAGGCTAGAGGCTCCAGGCTCCAGGTTCACGGCTCAAGGCTCCAGGCTTACGGCTCATGGCTCCAGGCTCACGGCTGCAAGCTCCAGGCTCAAGGCTCCAGGCTCCAGGGTCTTGGTCAGTTTAAGTCTCTGTGCTCCAGGCTACTGGCTCAAGACTCTAGGCTCTGGATATGCTCCAGGCTCCGGGCTAAAGGATCCAGGCTCCGCACTCCAGGCTCCTGGTTCCAGGCACAGGGCTCCGGGCTTGGTGTCTGTTCCATGCGCCGGGCTCCAAGCTCAAGCCTCTAGGCTCAGGGTCAGTTTCAGGCACTGCGCATCGGGCTCCAGGCTCAAGGCTTCATGACCCAAACTTAAGGTCAAGGCTCCAGGTTCCTTGCTGAGGGTCATTTCCAGGCTCCGGGCTCCGGGCTCCGGGCTCCGGGCTCCGGGCTCTGGGTCTTCTTCCAGGCTCTAGGCTCCAGGCTCATGGCTAAAGGCTCCCGGCTCCAGGCTCAACACTCCAGGCTCTGGTTTCGCTATCACTTCCCGACTCCGGTCTCTGGGACCCAGGTTTTGGGTTTGGGGTTTAATTCCATGCTCTGGCCTGTGGGTTCCGGGCTCCAGGCTTCGGGCTCAGGGTAAGTTCCATGCCGGGGTTTCAAACCTGGCCTCCAGGTTCGGAGAACGGGGTCATTTCCACGCTCCGGGCTGCAAAATCCAGGTTCCATGCTGCGCACTTTGGGTCAGTTCCAGGCTCCAGACTCCAGGATCCAGGCTCACGGCTCAATGCTCCAAGCTCCCGGCTCCAGGCTCAGGATCAGTTCCTGTCTACGGGCTCAAGGTTCCATGCTCGGGTTCAGTTCCAGGCTCCAGGCTCCAGGCTCCAGGCTCCAGGCTCCAGGCTCCAGGCTCCAGGCTCCAGGCTCCAGGCTCCAGGCTCCAGGCTCCAGGCTCCAGGCTCCAGGCTCCAGGCTCCAGGCTCCAGGCTCCAGGCACGGGCTTTCTGCTCCGTGCTCCTTCTTCCGTTCTCCAGGCTCCAGGCTTCCGGCACGGGGTCAGTTCCAGGCTCCGGGATCCAGGCTCATTTCTCGTGGTCACCTTCAAGCTCCGGGCTCATGGCTCCAGGCACGGGGTCAGTTTGGATCTGGGCTCCGAGCTCCAGTCCTTAAGCCCGTGTCTCTAAGCTCCGCGCTCCATGCTCCGCCCTCCTCAAGGCTCCAGGCTCCAGGTTATTTGTAAGTGGCAGGCTCCCTTCTCCAGGTTAACGGCTCCAGACTACGGGCTCGGGTTCAGTTCCAGGCTCAAGGCTCCAGGATCCTAGCGCTGGGCTATAGGCTATAGGCTCACTACAATGCCCAGACCTCTTAGTTTTCCTTTTTTTCTTAGTAGAAGAGGTAAAAATGTCATTTTTGAGCGTTTCATGCGAAAAGAAGTTGTTTTTGTCACGTTGTGACAAGGATGTTTTTTTCTCAAGCAAAACTTCATGAACTGAAAAGACTTTGAAAAAATAGCCATAAAACACTTATTTCTGACTTGTTTTTCGTGTTTTCATGCTTTTCTGTCTCTATTGGTAAAAATGTCATTTTATAGCGTTTCACGCAAGCAGAAGCTGATTTAGTCACTTTTGAAACTAGGATATGTTGTCTCAAGCAGAACGTAAAGCTTCACACTTAGTTCTGGTATTTCTCAAACCGCCCCGTGGAGATGGATTGCTGCCTTACATTGCAACCACACTCTAGTAGAAGAACTCTTTCCATGGTCCTGATTCTTTGTCTTTCTTTCTCTCTTGCTCTCTCTCCCTCTTTCCTCCAACCCCCTTAAACCTGCACACTGGCGTGCATGGACGAGGAAGAGCACTGGGAAATTCACTGACCCTGGTCAGGGTTAGACCGGGACGGCTGGTGGATGGTGTGGACTCTGTCTTTTTTCCAGCCCGTGTGGGACATTGTTATTTTTCCAGAGACAGAACACCGGTCAGCCTAACCCCTTTTTTAAGCTCCGGTTCTTTTCTCATCTGGAGCTGGATAACGATAAAACATGAACCGTAACTTTGTTATTTTTTTTTCCAGAGACAACCCCTGTAAGCCAAACACCTTTTTTTCTTTTAACCTCCGGGGCTTCTCCTCAACTTTAGCCGGAAACCTAACCTTGTTCCAGGTCTTAATCTTTTCCCCTCTCTCCCCCTCTCTTCTCTCCAGCCCCCTTAAAGCTGCTCACTGAGTTGTGGAACTTTTTCAAATCCCCCCAGTGGGCCCCACATCAGAGCCTCACACTCGAGGAAGAACTCTCGCCCTGGTCCTGGTTCTACCCCCCCCCCCCCCTTTTTTTCTTCCAGCCACCTTGAAGCTGCACATTGGCATGCGCTGAGGAGGAGGAACGCCGGGAAATATCGCGCTTACCCGGGTCAGGATTAGGCTGGGACGCCCGGTGGACCGTGTGGACTCTGTCTTTTTTCCAGGCTTGTGTGGGACTTCGCTATTTTTCCAGGCCTGTGTGGGAATCTGTTATGTTTTTTCAAAGTCAGAACGCCGGTTAGCTGATCCCCTTTTTAACCTCCAGTGCTTTTCTCATCTGGAGCTGGACAACGGTAAAACTCGAACCGTATGTGGGACCAGGGCCGGACTGAGACTCATTTTCAGCCCTGGAGTTTCGTACCTCAGACCGGCCCACTTTAGATCACGACCAATTATTATTAAAATCATGGAATTATAACCTTACATGTTAGGTCTACACACTGTTCTGCAAAGCCTTGTAATTCAGTGTATTTTCTAAAATATTTCCAAATCAGCGCAAGTAAAGGTTGCTTCACAATGTGGATTTATTTCAACAGTGAGTGCACATCGACATCTCCAACATTATTATTCCTCACAACACAACAAAAGCAGAATCTATATTTTGTTCTTATAAGTGTTAACATTTTTCAAAACTTTAAAATGTTTGAAATGAAATAAAAGAATATATAAAAATATGAAATAAAAAAAAATAATTTAAAAAAATAAAGCTTGCTGCACTTTCTAATAACGCTATCTTTTTTGTATCCTCTGCAATAAAAGATTTCCATCAGAACTTCCTTGTGGTTTGTTCCAAGTTTTCTATTGAAAACTTTTGATATAGTGATTTTAGGTGTTTGACGAGGATGATAAGAAAAAAATGTATGTATATCCCATGACTGAGGGTGAGCAAAGTAATCAAAGCTAACAACAGACTCATCTTCATCTGTCTCATTTCTGATTAGTGGTTCAGGGTTCTGCTGCTTAGCTGCTCCTCTGTCATCAGTAGACTCTGCTCTCCCTTTCACTCTTCCTTCAGTTTCCCTAGATTCGCCTGCACCTGTATCACAGTAAAAAATAATATCTACAGACATTTTGACTTACTTAACCAATATTTACATTGGCAAAATATGCAGGCTTATTTGATATTACTTTATGCTATTGCCTTTCAATTGTGGGCTTTCTGTATTTACTGTCTCACTTTTAATGATGAAAAATAAAATAGGTCAGGACTATCGTTTGGGTATAGAAAGTGGTTATACTGGAACTAATCCTTGTTCACACAGTCTGTTCCAACAGCTCACCTTTTCCTTCCATAGTGACAGGAGCAATCCCCTAGCTCTACTTCTGACACTAAATCACATTTTAAAAATGGTCATAATTCTCAGCACAAATCTTCTATTTTGCAAAGCCTTGGTGTCAGTTTCATTCATGTAGTGCTGAATCATCTATCATCTCAGAGCACCTTTCATACTGAACAGGCCTACACCATACTCTTCATTGTAGCCTATTTATTCTAATAATCTTCAGTCTATGAGAAGTCCTACCGGCCCACTCTGGACTTGTGGGCTCATGGCTGGTGTCTGCTGCTGGATCTGCTTTCTGACTCTGAGGAGCTACAAGAATAAGTTTCCCAGTTATGTGGCGTCGCATCATACTATTATTTAAATTGATTAATGTTATGTTACATGCTACAATGCCACACAATTCATTGACTCGATAATTAACTAGCTTGAAAGGTGGTTTGCCCGTTTCATCGCCCTCATTAGTTGTTTCCAACTGGGAGGTCATTTTTGTGAAAAAGTTGGCGATTATGGCACATTTGGCTGCGTTTGCTTCCAGAGCTTTCCTCTTTCTAATTCTTGCCTTTTCTGCATCACCCTTGCTCTTTCTATTATCCATGTCTCAAACAGCAAACACAGCTGACCACCGACATAGCCAAAGGAGCAGAGATCATATATGCTCCACAGCTACAGTATAGAGCTACTAACTGTATGCAAGGCCATAGGTGTGTCTGCTTGCGAATAGAGGGAGTGGTGGCCCAGGAAAAGTGGTTGCAGTTTACGTGATCAACCCAGTGCTATGAAACCCCCCGCACAAAAATAAATAAATAAATAAATAAATAAATAAATATATATATATATATATATATATATATATATATATATATATATATATATATATATATATATATATATATATACATATATGTATATATATATATATACATATAGGAGGAGTTATATATAGGAGTTCACTTTAAATATATATATATATATTTATATATATATATATATGTATTTAAAGTGAACTCCGGCCCTCGCAGCCTAAATATTATACTGGCCCACCGGTCTACCCGATTAGCCAGTCCGGGCCTGTGTGGGACTTTGTTATGTTTTTTTCCAGACAGAACCCCTTTAAGCCTAACCCCTTTTTGACCTCTGGTGCTTATCTCAGGTGGAGCTTGATAACGGTACAACTCAAACCGTCTGTGGCCATTTTTCAGAACTCTGCTCCTCCTTGACCTGGTCTTACTCTTTTATTCTGTCTCTCTCCCACTCTTTCTTCAAGCCACCTTAAAGCTGCACACTGAGTTCTGGCATTTTTCAAACCGTCCCGTGGAGACGGAATGCTGCCCCACATTGCAGCCAAACAGTGGGGGCTGAACTCTGGCCCTCCTTTCCTGTCTTCGGTGTGACTCGGGCTTCTACAAACTGATTTCACTTGCTGTATTTATCGTATTTTAAATGTATTGTAATGGCATTTTGTTGTGTTTTAATGGTATTTGAATTGTATTTTATTAGTACTGTTTATTTATGCTTTGCACTGTAAAGAACTTTTTGACTGTGTCTGTGAAAAGTGCTCTATCAATAAAATGTATTGACTATTTTTCCTACTTACTGTCTGACCCCCCCCCCCCCCCCTTTCTTCATCAGCCACGTTAAAGCTTCACAATGGGACTGAAAATCACATCCTCTGGCCCAGTTAAGGTTAGGGCTGAGGCCAGGGCAGGGCCGGGATTCGGGCTCCAGGCTCCGGGCTCCGGGCTCCAGGCTCGGGCTAAGTTCCAGGGTTCAGGTTAGGGCTGAGGCCAGGGTAAGGGTTTGGGCTCCGAGCTCGGGCTCCGTTCCAGGGTTTAGGGTTAGGGCTCTGAGCTCGGGCTCCATTCCAGGGTTTAGGGTTAGGGCTCTGAGCTCGGGCTCCATTCCAGGGTTTAGGGTTAGGGCTGAGGCCAGGGCCAGGGTTTGGGCTCCGGGCTCGGGCAAAGTTCCAGGGTTCAGGTTAAGGCTTAGGCTAGGGTCAGGGCTCTGAGCTCGGGCTCAGTTACAGGCTCAAGGCTCCGGGCTCCGGGCTCCGGGCAAAAGGCTCAAAGCTCCAGGCTAAGCATTCCTTGCTCCGGGCTCGGGGTCAGTTCCAGGCTCCAGGCTCCAGAATCCCAGGTTTTGGTCTGTTCCAAGCTACGAGCTCCAGGCTAAAGGCTCAAGTCTCCAGGATTGGGGTCAGTTCAAGGCTCCTGGCTCAAGGCTCAAGACTCCAGGCTCCAGGCTCCTGGCTCCAGGGTCAGGGGTCATTTCCATGCTCCGGGCTCCAGGCTGCAGGCTCCAGGCTCAAAGCTCTGGGTTCGGGGTCAGTTCCAAGCTCTGGGCACCGGGCTGCAGGCTCCAGATTCAAGACTCCATGCACCACGCTCCGGGCGCCGGGCTCCATGCTCTAAGCTCAGGGCTCCTGGGTCCATGCTCCAAGCTCCGGGCTCCTGGCTCCGGGCTCCAGGCACAGGGTTAGTTCCAGGCTCCGGGTTCCAGGTTTCAGTCTCAGGGTCCATTCCAGGCTTCGTACTCAATGCTCTGTGCTCAAGGCTCGGGGTCAGTTCCAGGCTCTGGGTTCCAGCCTCCTACATCTAGGCTCCGCACTCAAGGCTCTGGGCTCCAGGCTCAAGGCACAGGGTCATTTCTTTGCTCCGGTCTCCAAGGTCCGGACGTGTGGTCAGTTCTAGGCTCCGGGATCCAGGATCCTGGTTCCGGGCTCAGGGCTCCGGGCTCAATGTAAATTCCAGGCTCCGGGCTCAGGGCTCCAGGCTCAAAGCTTCAAGTTCCATGCTAAAGGCCATATGCTCCAGGCTCCAGGCTCTAGGCTCTAGGCTCCAGGCTGAAGGCTCTAGGCTCTAGGCTCTAGGCTCCAGGCTCCGCGCTCAAGGCTCCAGACATGGGGTTGGTTCAAAGTTCTGGGATCCAGGCTTCAGGCTCAAGGCTCCGGGTTTGGGGTAAGTTCCAGGCTCTGGGTTCCACACCCTGGGCTCAAGACTCCGGGCACGGGGTTTTTTCGAGTCTCTGGGCTCCAGACTTTGGGCGTTGGGTCTTCTTCCAGGCTCCAGGCAGCATGCTCCTGGCTCAAAGCTTCCGGCTCAAATCTAATGGCTCCGGGTTCGGGATCAGTTCTAGGCTCCGGGTTCCAGGCCCCAGGTAACGGGGTCAGGGTCAGTTCCAAGCTCGAATCTCCGGGCTCAAGGCTCTGCAATCAAGGATCCAGGCTCCGGGCTCTAGGCTCCATTCTTGGGTTCAGTTCCAGTCTCAAGGTTCCTTGCTCCAGGCTCTGGGCTCCAGGCTTTGGGCTCAGAGTCTTCTTCCAGGATCCACACTCCAGGCTCCAGGTTCCAGGCTCCAAGCTCCCGGCTCCGCGCTCCACGCTTAGGGCTTGGTGTCTTCTTCCAGGCTCCAGACTTAAGGCTCCAGGCTCCAGGCTCCAGGCTCCAGGCTCCAGGCTCCAGGCTCCAGGCTCCAGGCTCGTGATCAGTTCGAGGCTCCGGGCTCCAGGCTCTAGGGTCTAGCGTCAGTTCCAGGCTCCGGGCTCAAGATTCCAGGTTCCAGGTTCCAGGTTCCAGGCTCCAGGCTCCAGGCTCATCGATCCAGTATCCGGGCTCCAGATTCGGGAGTCAGTTCCATGCTCCAGTCTCCGGTTCAGTTCAAAGCTCAAGGCTCCAGGCTCCAAGTTCCAGACTCCAGGCTCAAGTCTCCAGGCTGAAGGCTCCAGGCTCCGGGCATGGAGTCAGTTCCAAGTTCGTGTCTCCCAGCTTTAAGGCAGAAGGCTTTTGGCTCAGGGTAAGTTCCATGTTTGGGGATCCACACCCAGGGCTCCAGACTCATGGCACGGGGTTTTTTCCAGGCTCCGGGCTCCAGGCTTTGGGCTCAGGGTCTTCTTCCAGGCTCTAGGCTCAAGGCTCCAGGTTCAAGTCTCCCGGCTCCAGGCTCAAAGCTCCAGGCTCAAAACTCAGGGCTCTGGGCTAAAGATCAGTTCCAGACTCCGGTCTTCAGGACCCAGGTTTCGGGTTCAGGGTGTATTCCATGCTCTGGCCTTCGGGCTCCAGGATCCAGGCTTCGGGCTTGGGGAAAGTTCTATGCTCGGGGATCCACGCCTCCGGCTCCAAGCTCTGAAAACGGGTTGATTTCCACACTCCGGGCGCCAGAATCCAGGTTCAAGGCTCCGCACTCGGGGTCAGTTCCAGGCTCTGGACTCAAACCTCAAGGCTCAGAGCTCCATGCTTACGGCTCACTGCTCTGAGCTCCAGGCTCCAGGCTCCAGGTTTGTTCCAGTCTCCGGGCTGAAGGGTCCTGGCTCAAGGTTTTGTGCTCGGGGTCAGTTCCAGGCTCTTGGCTCAAGGCTCCAGGCACAGGGTCATTTCCAGGCTCTGGGCTCAAGACTCCAGGATCCAGGTTCTTGACTTGCGGTCAGTAAAAGGCTTGTGGCTCAAGGCTCACGGCCCCATGCTCACGGCTCCATGCTCCGGGCCCCAGGCTCCGAGCTAAAGGTTCTGTGCTCGGGGTCAGTTCCAGGCTCTGCACTCCACGCTCCATATTCAGGGCTCCGGGCTCGGGGTTGTTTCTTGGCTCCAGGCTCCAAGGTCCAGACTTAAGGTCAGTTCCAGGCTCTATGCTCCAGGCTCCAAGCTCACGGCTCCATGCTAAAGGATCCAGGCTTGGGGTAAGTTCCAGGGTTAGGGTTCCAGGCTCAGGGATCAAGGCTCAATCTTCATGGTCAGTTCAAGGCTCCGGGTTCTTTTCTCCGAGCTCTGGGTCACTTCGAGTATGTGGGTTCCGGGCTCCAGTCTTTAAGGTCTGGGCTCTAGATTCCACACATTAGGCTAAAGGCTCCAGGCTCCATGCTGATGGCTGCATGGTTCAGGCTCCAGGCTCCAGGCTCCAGGCTCCAGGCTCCAGGCTCCAGGCTCCAGGCTCCAGGCTCCAGGCTCCAGGCTCCAGGCTCCAAGCTCCAGGCTCCAGGCTCAGGGTCAGTTCCACGCTCTTGGCTGCAGGCTCCAGGCTCCATGCTGAAGGCTGCATGGTTCAGGCTTCAGGCTCCAGGTTCCAGGCTCCAGGCTCCAGGCTCCAGGCTCCAGGCTCCAAGCTCCAGGCTCCAGGCTCAGGGTCAGTTCCAGGCTCAAGGCTCCAGGCTCTTCTCTCCAGGCTTCACTCTCTAGGCTACGGGCTGCGGGCTCCAGGCTCAAGGCACAAGGCTCCAGGGTCTTGGTCAGTTGGAGGCTCCATGCTCCAGGCTACCGGATCCAGACTCCAGGCTCAGAATCAGTTTATGGCTCCGGGCTAAAGGATCCAGGCTCCGCGCTCCAGGCTCCTGGTTCCAGGCACATGGCTCTGGGCTAGGGATCAGTTTCAGGCACCACACATTGGGCTCCAGGCTCCAGGCTCCAGGCTCCGTGCCCCTTACACAAGGTAAAGGCTCCAGATTCCTTGCTCAGGGTAATTTCCAGGCTGTGGGCTCTGGGCTCTGGGCTCCAGGCTCTCGGCTCATTGCTCAGTGTAAGTTCCAGGCTTTGGGCTCCATTTTCCGGGCTCCAGGCTCCAAACTCAGTGCTCCGGGATTGGGGTCAGTTAAAGGCTCCAGGCTCCAAGCTCCAGGCTCCAAGCTCCATGCACCGGGCCTGGGGTCAGTAAAGGGCTCAGTTTTCCGGGGTCAGTTAAGGCTCTTTGCTCAAGGCTCCTTGATCAGGGTCAGTTTTTTGCTCTGGGTTCCAGTTTGCAGGCTCCAGGCTCACGGCTCCAGGCTCAAGGCTCCAGGCTCCAGGCTCCAGGCTCCAGGCTCCAGGCTCCAGGCTCCGCGTTCCTTTCTCCGGGATCCAGGCTTTGGGCTCGGAGTTTGTTCGTGGCTCTGGTCTCCAAGTTTTAGGCTCAATATTTTGGGCACAGTTCCAGGCTACAGGTTCTGCGCTCCAAGTTGATGACTACATGTTCCAGGCTAATGGCACCTAGCTCCAGGCTCAAGGCTCAGGGTCAGCTCATGGCTCCAGTGAGCAGGCTCCTGACTCCAGGCTCAAGGCTCCGTGCTTCATGCTCCTGGCTCCAGGCTATAGGTTCCAGGGTCGGGGTCAGTTCCAAGCTCCGGGCTACATGCTTCAGGCTCTTGGCTCAAGGCTCTTGGCTCAGTGTCAGTTCCAGGCTCTGTGCTACCCCCTCAAGGCTCCAGGCTCTTGGCATGGGGTCAGTTCCAAGATCTGGTCTCCAGGTTTTAGGCTCCACTTTTAAGCCTCAAGGTCAGTTCCAGGCTACAGGCTCCACAGTCCAGGTTCGTTGCTAAATTTTCCAGGCTCAAGGCTCCAAGCACAAGGCTCCAGGCTCCAGGCTCCAAGCTAAAGGCTCTAGGCTATGGGTAAGTTCCATGCTTCAGGGTAAAGGCTCCAAGCTCAAGGCTCGGGGTCAATTCCAGGCTATAGTCAATGGGCTCAAGCCTCTGGGCTCCAAGCTCAAGGCGCCATACTTCAAGCTCTTGGCTCAAGGCTCCAGGCTCAAGGCTCAAGGCTCCAGGCTCCAGGCTCGGGGTCAGTTCCAGGCTCCGGGCTCCATGCTACGGGGTCAGGGCTCAAGACTCCAGGATCCATGCTCCTGGCTCCGCTCTCCAGGCTCCATGCTTCAAGCTCTGGGATCCAGGCTAAAGGCTAAAAGGCTACATGCTGGGGGTCAGTTCAAGGCTCCAGGCTCCATGCTTCAGGCACCGGGCTAAGTTTCACTTCCGGGCTCCAGGCACTCCACTTAAGGCTCCAGGCTCCGTGATCCAGGCTCTTGGCATGGGGTCAGTTCCAAGTTCCGGTCTCCAGGTTTTAGGCTCCACCTTTCGGGCTCGGGGTTTGTTCCAGGCTAATGGCTCAATTTTCCAGGCTCGTTGCTACACGTTCCAGGCTCCAGGCTCTAGGCTCCAGGCACCCGGCACAAGGTTTTTTTCAGGCTCGGGGCTCCTGGCTTTTTACTTGGGGTCTTCTTCCAGGCTCTAGGCTCCAGGCTCATGGCTCCAGGCTCCAGGCTCAAGGTTCAAAGCTCCAGGCTCTTGGCTCGGGATCAGTTCAAGGCTCCAGGCACCAGGACCCAGGTTTCGGGTTCAGGGTGTATTCCTTTCTCTGGCCTGTGAGCTCCAAACTCCAGGCTCCGGGCACTGGGTCAGGTCCAAGTTCCGGTCTCCAGGCTAAAGGCTCCAGGCTTCGGGCTCGGGAAAAGTTCCATGCTCGGGATTCCACGCCCTGGGCTCCAGAATCCAGGCTCCGAACTCGGAGTCAGTTCAAGGCTCCAGGCTCCAGGCTCAACACTCGAGGCTCCAGGCTCACAGCTCCATGCTCACAGTTCAATGCTCCGAGCTCCAGGCTCCAGGCTCCAGGCTCAAGGCTCCAGGCTCAAGGCTTGAGTTCAGTTCCAGTCTCTGGGCTGCAGGGTCCAAGCTCAAGGCTCCATGCACAGGGTCATTTCCAGGCTCCTGGCTCACGACTTCAGGCTCCAGGCTCTGGATTCGGGGTCAGTACAGGGCTTTGGGCTCACAGCTCCAGGCTCATGGCTCCATGCTGCGGACCCCTGGCCCCAAGCTCAAGGTTCTTTGCTCGGGGTCAGTTCCAGGCTCCGTGCTCCATGCTCCATGTTCAGGGCTCCGGGCTCAGGGTCATTTCTTGGCTCTGGGCTCCAAGGTCCGGACTTATGGTCAGTTCCAGGCTCTATGCTCCAGGCTCCAAGCTAATGGCTCCATGCTACAGGATCCAGGCTTTGGGTAAGTTTCAGGGTTCGGGCTCCTGGCTAAGGGATCAAGGTTTAATATTCAAGGTCCGTTCAAGACTCTGGGTTCTTTTCTCCGGGCATGAGGTCACTTCGAGTATCTTGGTTCCGGGCTCCATTCTTTAAGGTCTAGGCTCTAGATTCTGCGCACTAGGCTCCAGGCTCTGGGCTCAAGGCTCTAGGCTCAAGGCTCAAGGCTCTAGGCTCAAGGCTCAAGGCTCAAGGCTCAAGGCTCAAGGCTCCAGGCTCCGGGCATGGAGTCAGTTCCAAGTTCCAGTCTCCCGGCTAAAGGCGCAAGGCTTCTGGCTCGTGGTAAGTTCCATGCTCCGGACTAATGCCTCCAAGGTCAAGGCTCAGGGTCAGTTCAAGGCTCAAGTCAATGGGCTCTAGGCTCCAACCTCCATGTTCCAGATACGGGGTCAGTTCCAGTCTACGGGCTCAAGGATCAGGCCTAAAGGTTCCGTGCTCGGGGTCATTTCCAGGCTCCAGGCTTCAGGCACGGGGTCATTTCCAGGCTCCGGACTGCAGGCTCAAATCTCCATGCTCAAAGTTCTAGGCTCACGGCTCCATGCTCCGGGCTCCAGGCTCGGGGTCTGTTACAGGCTCTGTGCTCATGGTCACCTCCAAGCTCCAAGTCAGTTTGAGGATCTGGGCTCCGAGCTCCAGTCCTTAAGCCCGTGTCTCTAAGTTCCGCGCTCAAGGCTCTTCCCTCAAGACTCAAGGCTCCAGGTTATTTGTAAGTGGCAGGCTCCGTTCTCAAGGTTAACGGCTCTAGACTTACAGGCTCGGGTTAAGTTCCAGGCTCGGGGCTACGGGCAACGGGCTCCGGGCTCCGATCTCGTATTCAGTTCCAGGCTTAAGGCTACGGGATCCTAGCACTGGGCTATAGGCCATAGGCTCACCACAATGCCCAGACCTCTCGGCTTTCCTTGTTTTCTGAGTAGAAGAGGAAAAAATGTCATTTTTGAGCGATTCAGACGAAAAGAAGCTTTTTTGGTCACTTTAAGAAAAATATGGTGTTTTTTTTTAAATAACTTCATTATTTGAGGTAACTTTTCAGAAAAAGCAGTAAAACACTTATATCTGACTTGTTTTTGTGTTTTCATGCTATTCTGAGTAGAAGATTCAAAAATGTAATTTTTAACATTTCAGACGAAAAGAAGCTGTTTTGGTCACTTTGAGACAAGGATGTTTTTTTCTCAAGCAAAACGTCATGAACTGATAAGACTTTGAAAAAACAGCCATAAAAAACTTATTTCTGACTTGTTTTTAGTGTTTTCATGCTTTTCTAAGTAGAAGAGGCAAAAATGTCATTTTTGAGCGTTTCAGACGATAAGAAGCTGTTTTTGTCACTTTTTAGACAAGGATTTTTTTTTCAAGCAGAACATCATGATTTGAGAATACTGTTACAAAAAAGCCATAAGACACTGCTTTCAGACTTGTTTTTAGTGTTATCATGCTTTTCTGAGTAGAAGAGGCAAAAATGCCTTTTTATTCTTTTTTTTTTTTTTTTTTTTTTTTAAAGAACATCATGATTTGAGGTAACTTTTCAGAAAAAGCAGTAAAACACTTATATTTTACTTGTTTTTTTGTTTTCATGCTATTCTTAGTAGAATATTCAAAAATGTCATTTTTGAGCATTTCAGACGATAAGAAGCTGTTTTGGTAACTTTGAGACAAGGTTGTTTTTTTCTCAAGCAAAACGTCATGAACTGATTAGACTTTGAAAAAACAGCCATCAAACACTTATTTCTGACTTGTTTTTAGTGTTTTCATGCTTTTCTAAGTAGAAGAGGCAAAAATGTCATTTTGAGCGTTTCAGACGATAAGAAGCTGTTTTGGTCACTTTGAGACCAGGATGTGTTTTCTCAAGCAAAACGTCGTGAACTGATAAGACTTTGAAAAAACAGCCATAAAACACTTATTTCTGACTTGTTTTTTGTGTTTTCATGCTTTTCTAAGTAGAAGAGGCAAAAATGTACTTTTTGATACTTTTTGTATTTGTCACGTTGTGACAAGGATGTTTTTTTCTTAAGCAGAACTTCATGAACTGAAAAGACGTTGACAAAATAGGCCTAAAACACGTATTTATGACTTGTTTTTTTGTTTTCATGCTTTTCTGACTCCATTAGTAAAAATTTCATTTTATAGCATTTCACGCAAGCAGAAGCTGATTTGGTCAATTTTGAGACAAGGATGTTTTGCCTCAAGCAGAACGTAAAGCTTCACACTTAGTTCTGGCATTTCTCAAACCGCCCCGTAAAGATGGAATACTGCCTTACATTGAGACCACACTCTAGTGGAAGAACTCTGTCCATGGTCCTGATTCTTTGTCTTTCTTTCTCTCTTGCTCTCTCTCTCCCTCTTTCCTCCTTAAAGCTACACACTGGCGTGCATGGACGAGGAAGAGCACTGGGAAATGTCGCACTAACCCTTGTCAGGGTTAGACCGGGACGGCTGGCGGACGGTGTGGACTCTGTCTTTTTTCCAGCCCGTGTGGGACATTGTTATTTTTCCAGAGAAAGAACACCGGTTAGCCTAACTCCTTTTTAAGCTCCGGTTTTTTCTCATCTGGAGCTGGATAACGATAAAAAATGAACCGTATGCTGAACTTTGTTATTTCTTTTCCAGAGAACACCCAAGTAATCCTTACACTTTTTTTTTTTTTTTTTAACCTCTGGGGCTTTACCTCAACTTCAGCCTAAACACCTCCGGTGTTTTTCTCATCTTGAGCCTGATAACGGTAAACTGGAACCGTATTGTGGGACTTAAAAAAAAAAAAAAATTCCAGAAAGAACCCCTGTAAGCCTAACCCCTTTTTTTTATTTCTGGTTCTTTTCTCAAGTGGAGCTTGATACCGGTAAAACTCAAACCGTCTGTGGCCATTTTTCAGAACTCTGCTCCTCCTTACCCTGGTCTTACACTTTTTTTCTGTCTCTCTCCCACTCTTTCCTCCAGCCACCTTAAAGCTGCACACTGAGTTCTGGCATTTTTCAAACCGTCCCGTGGAGACGGAATGATTCCCCACATTGCAGCCACACAGTGGGGGCTGAACTCTGGCCCTCCTTGCCTGTCTTCGGTGTGACTCGGGCTTCTACAAACTGATTGCACTTGCTGTATTTATCGTATTTTAAATGTTTTGTAATGGGATTTTGTTGTGTTTTAATGGTATTTGAATTGTATTTTATTTGTACTTTTTATTTATGGTTTGCACTGTAAAGAACTTTTTGACTGTGTCTTTGAAAAGTGCTCTATCAATAAAATGTGTTGACTACTTACTGTCTGACTCTTTTTTCCCCCTGTCTTCATCAGCCACGTTAAAGCGCGCATTGTGAACACTGGGACTGAAAATCACATCCTCTGGCCTGGTTAAGGTTTGGGCTGAGGCCAGGGCAGGGCCGGGGTTAGGGCTCCAGGCTCAGGCTCCGTTCCAGGGTTTAGAATTAGGGCTGAGGCCAGGGTCAGGGTTAGGGCTCATAGTTCGGGCTCAGTTAAAGGCTCAAGGCTCAAGGCTCAAGGCTCAAGGCTCCGGGCTCCGAGCTCCGGGATCCGGACTCTAGGCTCCAGTTTCCAGGCTCCGGGCTCCGGGCTCCGGGCTCCGGCCTCCGGCCTCCGGGCTAAAGGCTCCGCGCTCCAGGCTCCAGAATCCCAGGTTTTTGTCTTGTCCAAGCTACGAGCTCCAGGCTAAAGGCTCCAGACTCCAGGATTTGGGTCATTTCCATGCTCTGGGCTCCAGGCTGCAGGCTCGAAGCTCTGGATTCGGGGTCAGTTCCAAGCTCTGGAAACCGGGCTCCAGGCTCCAGATTCAAGACTCCATGCTCCACACTCCGGGCTCCGGGCTCAGGCTTTGTTCCTGGCTCCGGACTCCAGGTTTCAGTCTCAGGGTCAGTTCCAGGCTCTGCGTTCCAGCCTCCTACGTCTAGGCTCCGCACTCAAGGCTCCGGGCTCATGGCTCAAGGAACAGGGTCATTTCTAGGCTCCAGTCTCCAAGGTCCGGACGTGTGGTCAGTTTTAGGCTCAAGGCTCCAGGCTCCAGGCTCCTGGTTCAGGGCTCCGGGCTCCGGGCTCCGGGCTCCGGGCTCCGGGCTTCGGGCTTCGGGCTTCGGGCTTCGGGCTTCGGCTCTGGGCTCCGGGCTCCGGGCTCCAGGCTCCGGGCTCCAGGCTCAGCGCTCCAGGCTCCAAGCTTCAAGTTCCAGACGCAGGCTACATGCTCCAGGCTGCAGGTTCAAGGCTCAAGGGTTCAGGCTCAAGGCTCTTGGCTCCAGGCTCCGCACTCAAGGCTCCGAGGCATTGGGTAAGTTCAAAGTTCTGGGATCCAGGCTTCAGGCTCCAGGCTTCGGGTTCCACACCCTGGGCTCAAGACTCTGGCTACGGGGTTTTTTCCAGTCTCCGGGCTCCAGACTTTGGGCTTTGGGTCTTCTTCCAGGCTCCAGGCTCCATGTTCCCGTCTCAAAGCTCATGGCTCCATGTTCGGGATCAGTTCCAGGCTCCGGGTTCCAGGCCCCAGGTTCCGGGGTAAGGGTCAGTTCCAAGCATGAAGCTCCTGGCTCAAGGCTCTGCAATCAAAGATCCAGGCTCTGGGCTCCAGGCTCCATTCTCGGGTTCAGTTCCAGTCTCAAGGTTCCTTGCTCAAGGCTCCGGGCTCCGGGTTCCTTTCTTTGGGCTCAGGGTCATCTTCCAGGATCCAGACTCCAGGCTCCAGGTTTCAGGCTCAAAGCTCCAGGCTCCGCGTTCCAGGCTATGGGCTCGTGATCAGTTCCAGTCTCTGGCCTCCAGGCTCCAGGATTTGGGTTCGGGGTCAGTTCCAGTCTCCTGGCTCCAGTCTCCGTGATCCAGGCTTTGGGCTTGTTGTCTTCTTCCAGGCTCTACACTCCAACCTCCAGACTTTTGATCAATTCGAGGCTCCAGGCTCCCGGGCTCTAGGGTCCGGCATCAGTTCCAGGCTCTGGGCTCCAGGTTCCAGGTTCCAGGCTCATCGATCCAGTGTCCGGGCTCCGGATTCGGGGTCTATTCCATGCTCCAGTCTCCAGGCTCCAGTCTCCGGTTCAGTTCAAAGCTCCAAGCTCCAGGCTCCAAGTTCCAGACTCCAGGCTCAAGTCTCCAAGCTCAAGGCTCCAGGCTCCGGGCATGGGCTCGGCCTTTTTTCCATGCTCGGAGTTCCACGCCCTGGGCTCCAGGCTCTGGGAAGTGCCTCATTTCCACGCTCCGGGCTCAAGAATCCAGGCTCCGGACACGGACTCAGTTCCAGGCTTCGGGCTTATGGCTCAAGACTCCAGGCTCAAGGCTCAAGGCTCAAGGCTCCAAAATCCAGGCTCCAGGCTGCAGGCTCCAGGCTCCAAGCTCAAGGCTCCAGGCTCAAGGCTCCAGGCTCAAGGCTCCAGGCTCCAGGCTCCAGGCTCCAAGCTCCATTCTCCAGGCTCGAGGTCAGTTCCATTCTCGGGGCTGCAGGTTCCTGGCTCAAGGTTCCATGCTCGGGGTCAGTACCAGTCTCCAAGCTCAAGGCTTGGGTTCAGTTCCACGCTCTAGGCTCCAGACTCCATGCTCAAGACTGCATGGTTCAGGCTCTTGGCTCCAGGCCCCAGGCTCAAGGCTCAAGGCTCCAGTCTCCAGGCTCCAGGCTCAAGGCTCAAGGCTCCAGAATCCAGGCTCAAGGCTCGGGGTCAGTTCCATGCTCAAGGCTCAAGGCTCTCCTCTCCAGGCTTCGCTCTACATGCTCCAGGCTGTGGGCTCCAGGCTCACGGCTCCAGGCTCAAGATGACAGGCTCCAAGGTTTTTATTAAGTTGAAGGCTCCGTTCTCCAGGCTACTGGCTCAAGACTCCAGATTCGGAATCAGTTTCAGGCTAAAGGATCCAGGCTCTGCGCCCGAGGCTCCTGGTTCCAGAAACAGGGCTCTGGGCTAGGGGTCAGTTCCATGCTCCAGTCTCAAGGCTAAAGGCTCTAGGCTCGTGGTCAGTTTCAGGTACTCCAAATCGAGCTCCAGGCTCCGTTCCCCTAACACAAGGTCAAGGCTCCAGGTTCCTTGCTAAGGCTAATTTCCAGGCTGTGGGCTCTTGGCTCCAGGTTCCAGGCTTACTGTCAGTTCCAGGCTTTTGGATCATGGTTCCGGGCTCCGGGCTCCAGGCTAAAGGCTCCAGACTCCAAGCTCCAGGCTCCGGGCTCCGGGCAGTTCCAAGCTCCGGGCTCCGGGCTCCAGGCTCCAGATTCAGCGCTGAAGGTTACAGGCTAGAGGTTCAGGGTCATTTCCAGGCTCTGGGCTCCACGCTCCAGGCTCCAAGCTCTGGGCTTGGGGTCAGTTCCAAGCTCTGGGCACCGGGTTGCTGGCTAGAGATTCAAGCTTCCATGCTCCAAGGTCCGGGCTCCAGGCTCCAGGCTCCAGGCTCCAGGCTTCAGGCTTCAGGCTCAGTGCTCGGGGTTGTTCCAGACTCTGGGCTTAAGAATTCAGTCTCAGGGTCAGTTCCAAGCTCCGGGCTATGGACTCCAGGCTCCAGGCTCCAGGCTCCAGGCTCCGGGCTCTGTGCTCTGAGCTTTAGGTTCCGGGTCATACCTCCAGACTCCGTTCTCCAGGGTTTGGGCTTGGGGTAAGTTCAGGGCTCAGGGCTCCAGGTTTGAGCTTCTGGGTTCCGGGCTCCACACTCCAGGCTCAAGGTTCATAGCTCCAGAATCCAGGCTCGGGGTAAGTTCAAGGTTCCAGTCTCCAGGCTTCAGGCTCTAGGCTCTAGGTACTGGGCTCAAGGCTCCAAGCTCCAGGTTCCAGGAAACATGCTCAGAGTCAGATCCATGCTTCGGGCTCATGGCTTCATGCTCCAGGATCCAGGTTCCCGGTTCAGTTTAAGTTCCATGGTCAGGTCTTCAGGCTCCCGAATTCGGGCTCTGGGCTACAGGCTCCTGGTTCAAGGCACAGGGCTCTGGGCATGGGGTCAGTTCTGTGCGCCGGGCTCAAGGCTCAAGACTCTAGGCTCGGGGTCAGTTTCAGGCACACGTATCGGGCTCCAGGCTCCATGCCCCAAACACCAGGTCAAGGCTCCAGGTTCCTTGCAAAGAGCAATTTCCAGGCTGTGGGCTCTGGGCCCAAGGCTCGAGGCTCTAGGCTCAAGGCTCAGTGTCAGTTCCAGGCTTTGGGTTCCAGGTTCCGGGCTCCAAGGCACCATGCTACAAGCTCCAGGCTCCATGCTCCAGGCTTGTGGTCAGTTAAGGGCTCCTGGCTCAAGGCTCAAAGCTCCAGGCTCCATGCTCCATTCTCCATGCTCCATGCTCCGGGCTTGGGGTCAGTAAAGGGCTCCAGGCTCCAAGCTCCAGGCTCCAGGTTCCGTGCTCCAGGCTCCAGGCTCCAGGCTCAAGACTCCAGGCTCCATGCGCCAAGCTTTGGGATCCGTGCTAAAGACTCCATGCTCGGGGTCAGTTCCAGGCTCGAGGCTCCATTCTTCAGGCTTCGGGCTCAAGGCTCAGGGCTCAGTGTCAGTTCCAGGCTCCGAGCTCCCCACTCGAGGCTCCAGGCTACGGGCTCAAGGCTCTGGGCATGGGGTCAGTTCCAATTTCCGGTCTCCAGGTTTAAGGCTCCACATTTCAAGCTCGGGGTCAGTTCAAGGCTAATGGCTCCATTTTCCACGCTTGTTGCTACGCGTTCAAGGTTCCAGGCTCCCGGCACCGGGCTCGAGGCTGAAGGCTCAAAGCTCAAGGCTCCAGGCTCGGGGTAAGTTCCTTGCTCCGGGCACAAGCCTGCAAGCTCAAGGCTTGGGGTCAGTTCCATGCTCTTGGCTCCTGGCTCAATGCTAAAGGCTGCATGGTTAAGGCTCTTGGCTTATGGCTCAAGGCTCAAGGCTCCAGGCTCCAGGCTCAAGGCTCCAGGCTCCAGGCTCCAGGCTCCATGCTCCAGGTTCAGGGTCAGTTCCAGGCTCAAGGCTCCATGCTCTTCTCTCAAGGCTTCACTCTCCAGGCTACGGGCTCACGGCTCCAGGCTCACGGCTCCAGGCTCAAGGCGCTTGGCTCCAGGGTCTTGGTCAGTTGATGGCTCCATGGTCAAGGCTACCGACTCCAGATTCCAGGCTCGGAATCAATTTCAGGCTCTGGGTTAAAGGATCCCGGCTCCGCGCTCCAGGCTCCTGGTTCCAGGCACAGGGCTCTGGGCTTGGGGTCAGTTCCATGTTCCGGGCTACAGGCTAAAGCCTCTAGGCTCTGGGTCAGTTTCAGGCACCGCACATTGGGCTCCAGGCTCCAGGCTCCGTTCCCCTAACACCAGGTCAAGGCTCCAGGTTCCTTGCTCAGGGTAATTTCCAGGCTTTGGGCTTTGGGCTCTTGGCTCCAGGCTCTAGGCTTTTGGCTCAGTTTCAGTTCCAGGCTATGGGCTCCAGATTCCGGGCTCCATGCTCCAAGCTCCAGGCTCCAGGCTCCAGGCTCCAGGCTCCATGCTCCGTGGCTGGGGTCAGTTAAGGGCTCCAGGCTCCAAGCTCAAGGCTCCATGCTCCATGCTCTGGGCCTTGGGTCAGTTAAGGGCTCCAGGGTCCAGGCTCCCGGCTCAAGGCTAAAGGCTCCAGACTCCAGGCTCCAGGCTCCAGGCTCCAGGCTCCACGCTCCATGCTCCATTCTCCGATTTCAAGAATCCGAGCTAGGGTTAAGTTCCCAGCTTCTGGCTCAGGGCTCAAGCCTCAAGTCTCCAGGCTTCGGGCTTTGGGGCTGTTCCATTTTCCGGGTACAAGGCTTAATGCTCCAGGCTTTAGGCTCTGGGTCAGTTCCAGGCTCGTGGTTCAAGGCTCTTGGCTCTAGGCTCCAGGTTCAGGCTCCAGGCTCCAGGTTCCGGGCTCCGGGCTCCGGGCTCCGGGCTCCGGGCTCCAGGTTCCAGACACCGTGCTCCAGGATCCGGGTTCGGGGTCAGTTCGAGGGTCTGGGCTCAAGGCTCTTGGATAAAAGGCAGTTTTTATCTCCGGGCTCCAGTTTGCAGGCATAAGGTCACATGCTCAAGGCTCCAGTTTGCAGGCTCCAGGTTCCATGCTCAGGGCTCCAGGCTCCAAGCTCCAGGCTCCAGGCTCCAGGCTTCAGGTTCCGCGTTCCTTCCTCCGGGATCCAGGCTTTGGGCTCGGAGTATGTTCGTGGCTCCAGGCTACTGGTTTAAGGTTCCATATTTTGGGCACCTTTCCAGGCTAAAGGTTCTATGCTCCAGGTTCGTGACTATGCGTTCCAGACAAATGGAACCTGGCTCCAGGCTCAAGGCTCCGGTCTCCAGGCCCCAGCCTCGGGGTCAGGTCCATTCTCCAGGCTAAAGACTCCAGGCAAAGTCTCAGGGTCAGTTCATGGCTCCAGTCACCAGGCTCGAGACTCCACGCTTAAGGCTCCATGCTTCATGCTCTGGGCTCAAGGCTATAGGCTCTAGGGTAAGGGTCAGTTCCAGGCTCCTGGCTCCATGCTTCAGGCTCAAGACTCCGGGCTAAGTGTCTAAGTGTGTGTTCCAGGCTCCGTGCTCCCCCCTCAAGGCTACAGGCTCTGAGCTCCAGGCTCTTGGCATGGGGTGAGTTCCAAAATCTGGTCTTCAGGTTTTAGGCTCCACTTTTCGGGCTCGAGGTCAGTTCCAGGCTAAAGGCTACATAGTCCAGGTTCGTTGCTACGCGTTCAAGGCTTAACGGCTCTCAGCACCAGGCTCCAGGCTGAAGGCTCAAAGCTAAAGGCTCCAGGCTCAGGGTAAGTTCCATGCTCAAGGGTAAAGGTTTTTGGTCAGTTAAAGGCTCCGGGCTCCATGATCGAGGGTCAAGGCTCCAGGCTCCAGGCTCCAGGCTCCAGGCTCCAGGCTCCAGGCTCTGGGCATGGGGTGAGTTCCAAGTTCCGTTCTCCAGGTTTTATCCTCCATATTTTGGGCTTGGGGTCAGTTAGAGGCTAATGGCTCCATTTGCCAGACTCTTTGCAACTCGTTCCAGGCTCCAGGCTCCCGGCACCAGGCTCAAGGCTGAAGGCTCAAAGCTCAAGGCTCCAGGCTCAAGGCTCAAGGCTCCAGGCTCAAGGATCCAGGCTCAAGAATCCAGGCTCCAGGCTCGGGTTGAGTTCCATGCTCAAGGCTCCAGGCTCTGCTTTCCAGGCTTCGCTCTACAGGCTCCGGGCTGCGGGTAGCGGGCTCCAGGCTCACGGCTCCAGGCTCCAGGCTCATGGCGCTACGCTCCAGGGTCTTGGTCAGATGAAGGCTCCGTGCTCCAGGTTACTGGCTCAAGACTCCAGGCTCGGATTCAGTTTCAGGCTCCGGGCTTAAGGATCCCGGCTCCGCGCTCCAGGCTCCTTGTTCCAGGCACAGGACTCCGGGCTTTGGGTCGGTTCCATGCTCCAGGCTCCAGGCTAAAGCCTCTTGGTTCAAGGTCAGTTTAAGGTACTGCACATTGGGCTCCATGCTCCAGGTTCCGTTCCCCTAACACAAGGTCAAGAATCCAGGTTCCATGCTCAGAGTAATTTCCAGGCTCTGGGCTCCGGGCTCCGGGCTCCGGGCTCACTGTCAGTTCCAGGCTTTTAGGTTCGAGGTTCCGGGCTCCAGGGTCCAACCTCCAGGCTCCATGCTCTAGGCTTGGGGTCAGTTAAGGGCTTCAGGCTCCAAGCTCAAGGATCCATGCTCCGGGCCTGGGGTCAGTAAACGGCTCAGTTTTCCGTGGTCAGTTTTAGGCTCTGGGCTGAAGGATCTGGGATCATGGTCAGTTTGTTGCTCTCGGCTCCTTTTTGCAGGCTCCAGGTTCCATGCTCAAGGCTCCAGACTCCAGGCTGCAGTCTCCAGGCTCCGCGTTCTTTCCTCCGGGATCCAGGCTTTGGGCTTGGAGTTTTTTTGTGGCTCTGGGCTCCAGGTTTTAGGTTCCATACTTTTGGCACAGTTCCATGCTACAGGTTCTATGCTCCAAGTTCGTGACTACGCGTTCCAGGCTAATGGCACCTGGCTCCAGGCTAAAAGCTCCGGTCTCCAGGCTCCGGCCTCGGGGTCAGTTCAATGCTCCGGGCTCAAGACTTCAGGCTCAAGACTCAGTGTAAGTTCATGGCTCCAGTCACCAGGATCTTGACTCAAGGCTTCATTCTCTGGGCTCCAGGCTATAGGTTCCAGGGTCGGGGTAAGTTCCAGGCTCCGAGCTCAATTCTTAGGTCTCTTGGCTAAAGGCTCCGTGCTCAGTGTCAGTTCCAGGCTCCGTGCTACCCCCTCAAGGCTCCAGGGTCTTGGCATGGGGTCAGTTCCAAGATCTGGTCTCCAGGTTTTAGGCTCCACATTTTTAGGCTCGAGTTCAGTTCAAGGCTATAGGCTCCACAGTCCAGGTTCATTGCTACGTTTTCCAGGCTCAAGGCTCAAAGCACAAGGCTGCAGGCTAAAGGCTCCAAGCTCAAGGTTCGAGGTCAATTCCAGGCTCAAGTAATCGGGCTCTAGGCTTCGGGCTCCAGGCTTGGGGTCAGTTCCTTGCTCCAGGCTCCATGCTCCGGGGTCAGGGCTCAAGACTCTAGTATCCATGCCCCAGGCTCCGCTCTCCAGGCTCCATGCTTCAAGCTCTGGGATCCAGGCAAAAGGCTCCATGCTCGGGGTCAGTTCCAGGCTCCATGCTTCAGGCGCCAGGAAAAGTGTCAGTTCCAGGCTCCGGGTTCCCCGCTCAAGGATCCATGTTCCGGGCTCCAGGCTCCAGGCTCTGGGCATAGGGTCAGTTCGACGTTCCAGTCTCAAGGTTTTAGGCTCCACATTTCAGGCTCGGGGTTTATTCCAGGCTAATGGCTCCATTTTCCAAAGTCGTTGCTACACGTTCAAGGCTCTAGGCTCTAGACTCAAGGCTCAAGGCAACGAGGTTTTTCCAGGCTCCGGGCTCCTGGCTTTAGGCTTGGGGTCTTCTTCTAGGCTCTAGGCTCCATGCTCATGGCTCCAGGCTCCAAGCTCCAGGTTCAAGGCTCCAGGTTCAAAGCTCCAGGCTCTTGGCTCGGGATCAGCTCAGGGCTCCGGGCACCAGGACCCAGGTTTCGGGTTTCAGGGATTTTTCCATGTTCTGGCCTGTGAGCTCCAGACTGCAGGCTCCGGGCATTGGGTCAGGTCCAAGTTCCGGTCTCCAGGCTTTAGGCTCCAGGCATTGGGCTCGGCCTTTTTTCCATGCTCGGAGTTCCACGCCCTGGGCTCCAGGCTCTGGGAACGGGGTTATTTCCACGCTCCGGGCTCAAGAATCAAGGGTACGGACACAGACTCAGTTCCAGGCTTCGGGCTTAAGCCTCAAGACTCCAGAATCCAGGCTCCAGGCTCACGGCTCCAAGCTCAGGGCTCAATGCACCAGGCACCAGGCTCCAGGCTCGAGGTCAGTTCCATTCTCAGGGCTGCAGGTTCCTGGCTCAAGGTTCCATGCTCGGGGTCAGTTTCCAATCTCAAAGCTCAAGGCTTGGGGTCAGTTCCACGCTCTAGGCTCCAAACTCCATGCTCAAGACTGCATGGTTCAGGCACTTGGCTCCAGGCCCAAGGCTCCAGGCTCCAGGCTCCAGGCTCAAGGCTCCAGAATCCAGGCTCAAGGCTTTGGGTCAGTTCCATGCTCAAGGCTCTCCTCTCCAGGCTTCGCTCTACAGGCTCCGGGCTGTAGGCTCCAGGCTCACAGCTCCAGGCTCAAGGCGCCAGGCTCCAAGGTTTTTATTAAGTTGAAGGCTCCGTTCTCCAGGCTACTGGCTCAAGACTCCAGGCGGAGTCCGGAATCAGTTTCAGGCTTTTGGATCATGGTTCCGGGCTCCGGGCTCCAGGCTAAAGGCTCCAGGCTCCAGGCTCCAGACTCCAAGCTCCAGGCTTCGGGGTCCGGGCAGTTCCAGGCTCCGGGCTCCGGGCTCCGGGCTCCGGGCTCCGGGCTCCGGGCTCCGGGCTCCGGGCTCCGGGCTCCAGGCTCCAGATTCAGCGCTGAAGGTTACAGGCTAGAGGTTTAGGGTCATTTCCAGGCTCTGGGCTCCAGGCTCCAGGCTCTGGGCTTGGGGTCAGTTCCAAGCTCTGGGCACGGGGTTGCTGGCTACAGATTCCAGGTTCCATGCTCCAAAGTCCAGGCTCCAGGCTCCAGGCTTCAGGCTCCATGCTCGGGGTTGTTCCAGGTTCTGGGCTGAAGAATTCAGTCTCAGGGTCAGTTCCAAGCTCCGGGCTATGGACTCCAGGCTCCAGGCTCTTTGCTCCGAGCTTTAGGTTCCGGGTCATTGCTCCAGACTCCGTTCTCCAGGGTTTGGGCTCGGGGTCAGTTCAGGGCTCAGGGCTCCAGGTTTCAGGTTCTGGGCTCTGGGCTCCACACTCCAGGCTCAAGGTTCATAGCTCCAGAATCCAGGCTCGGGGTAAGATCAAGGTTCCAGGCTTCAGCCTCCAGGCTCTAGGTTCTGGGCTCAAGGCTCCAAGCTCCAGGTTCCAGGCAACATGCTCAGGGTCAGTTCCATGCTTTGGGCTCGTTGCTTCATGCTCCAGGATCCAGGCTCCCGGTTCAGTTTAAGTTCCATGGTCAGGTCTTCAGGCTCCGGGCTCCAGGCTTAGGGCTCTGGGCTCGGGGTCAGTTCAAGGCTCCGGCTCTAGGCTCCTTTCACAGGGTAAGTTCGAGGCTCCGGGCTGAGGGCTTTAAGCTCTAGATATTCTTCCAGGCTTCAGGCTCAAGGCTCTTGGGCCCAAGATCCAGACTCAGGGCTCCAGGCTCCAGGTTTCGGGTTTGGGGTCTTTTCCAGGCTCTGGGCTCCAAGCTAAAGTCTCGAGTTAAGTTCCAGGCTCCAGGTTCCTTTCTAATGGCTCAAGGCTCTTGGCTCAGGGCTCCAGTTTCGGGGTCAGTTCCAGGCTTCGGGCTCAAGGTTCCATGCTTGGGGTCAGTTCCAGGCTCCGGGCACATGGCTCAAGGCATGGGGTCAGTGCGAGGATCTGGGTTCCGGGTCTTTTAGATCTGGGCTCCAGGCTCCAGGCTCCACGCTCCAGGCTCAAGTCTCCAGGCTTCAGGCTCTAACCTCCAGGTTCCTTGCTCCAGGCTCCAGGCTCTTGGTCATTTCCAAGCTCTGTGTTCCAGGCTATAGGTTCCCGACTCTGGGCTCGGGGTCTGTTCCAGGTTCTGGGCTCCGGGCTCCGGGCTCCGGGCTCAATGCTCTGGGCCTTGGGTCAGTAAAGGGCTAAGTTTTCCGGGGTCAGTTAGATGCTCCAGGCTCAAGGCCCTAGCATCAGGGTCAGTTTTTTTCTCCAGGCTCCAGTTTGCAGGCTCCAGGTTCCATGCTCCAGGCTCCAGGCTCCAGGCTCCAGGCTCCAGGCTCCGCGTTCCTTCCTTCGGGATCCAGGCTTTGGGCTGGGAGTTTGTTCATGCCTCTGGGCTCCACATTTTAGGCTCCATATTTTGTGCACAGTTACAGGTTACAGGTTCTATGCTCCAAGTTTGTGACTAGGCGTTACAGGCAAATGGCACCTGGCTCCAGGCGCAAGGCTCTGGTCTCCAGGCTCAAGCTTCGGGGTCAGTTAAATGCTCCGGGCTAAAGACTTCAGGCTCAAGGCTCAGGGTCAGTTCATGGCTCTTGACACCAGGCTCAAGGCTCCGTTCTTCATGCTCTGGGCTCCAGGCTATAGGTTCCAGGGTCGGGGTCAGTTCCAGGCTCTGGGCTCCATGCTTCAGGCTCTTGGCTAAAGGCTCCGGGCTCAGACTCAGTTCCAGGCTTCGTGCTACCCCCTCAAGGCTCTAGGCTCTTGGCTACAGGCTCTTGGCATGGGGTCAGTTCCAAGATCTGGTCTCCAGGTTTTTGGCTCCACTTTTCGGGCTTGGGGTCAGTTCCAGGCTACAGGCTCCATAGTCCAGGTTCGTGTCTATGCGTTCCAGGCTTAAGGCTGCCAGCACAAGGCTCCAGGATTAAGGCTCAAGGCTGCAGGCTCGGGGTAAGTTCCATGCTCAAGTCACAAGGCTCTAGGCTCCGAGCTCTAGGCTCAAGGTGCAGTGCTTCAAGCTCTTTGCTCCAGGCTCAGGGGTCAGGGCTCCACACTCCAGACTCAAGGCTCCAGGCTCCAGGCTAGCAGCTCAAGGCTTCAGGCTCCAGGCTCAAGTCTCCGGGCTCAAGGCTACAGGCAAGGCTCCGGGCTGCGGGCTGCGGGCTGCAGGCTGCGGGCTGCGGGCTGCGGGCTCCAGGCTCAAGACTAAAGGCTCCAGGCTCCAGGCTCCAGGCTCCAGTTCCATGGAGTCAGTTCCAAGTTCCAGTCTCCCGGCTTAAGGCGCTAGGCTTATGGCTCGGGGTAAGTTCCATGCTCCGGGCTCAAGGCTCCAATGTCAAGACTCTGGGTCAGTTCAAGGCTCAAGTCAATGGGCTCTAAGCTCCAAGCTCTAAGCTCCATGTTCCAGGTACGGGGTAAGTTCCAGTCTTCGGGCTCCAGAGTCCGGGCTCAAGGTTCCATTCCCGGGGTCAGTTCCAGGCTCCAGCCTCCAGGCATGGGCTCAAGGCTCCACGCTCCAAGCTCCGCGCTCCAGGCTCCAGGCTCCAGGCTTAAGGTACGGGGTCATTTCCAGGCTCCGGACTCCAGGCTAAAAATCTCCATACTTACGGCTCTAGGCTCACGGCTCCAAGCTCCGGGCTCATTGCTCCCTGCACGGGGTCAGTTAGAGGATCTGGGCTCCGAGCTCCAGACTCAAGGCTCCAGGTTATTTTTAAGTTGAAGGCTCCGTTCTCCAGGTTAACGGCTCAAGACTCCGGGCTCGGGTTCAGTTCCAGACTCGGGGCTCCGGGCTCCGGGCTCCGGGCTCTGGACTCCGGGCTCCGGGCTCTGGGCTCCGGGCTCCGAGCTCCGGCCTCCGGGTTCCGGTCTCCGGTCTTCATGTTTGGGGTCATTTCCAGGCTTACGGGCTCAAGGCTCAGGTCTCGTGTTCAGTTCCAGGTTAGAGGCTCCGGGCTGCTTGCGCTGGGCTAGAGGCTTCAGGGTCACGAAAATGCCCAGACCTCTCCGTTTTCCTTGTTTTCTGAGTAGAAGAGGAAAAAATGTCATTTTTTAGTGTTTCAGATTATGAGAAGCTGTTGTTGTCATTTTAAGACAAGAAAGTCTTGGTCTCAAGGAAAATTTTATGAACTGATAACACTCGAAAAAAAGGCAATAAACCACATATTTCTGACTTGTTTTTTTTTGTTTTTCTACTTTTCTGAGTAGAAGTGGAAAACAGTGTTATTTTTAGCGTTTCAGACTATAAGAAGCTGTTTTTGTCACTTTGAGAAAAGGATGTTTTTTCTAAAGAAGAACTTTATGATCAGAAAAGACTTTAACAAAACAGCCATAAAAAACTTATATCTGACTTGTTTTTAGTGTTTTCATGCTTTTCTGACAATATAGGTAAAAATGTCATTTTTTTTTAGAGTTTCACGCGATAAGAAGCTTTTTTTTTTTTACTTTGACACAATGATGTTTTTTTCTCATGCCAAACGTCATGAACTGAAAAGACTTTGACAAAACAGCTATAAAACACTTATTTCTTACTTGTTTTTAGTGTTTTGATGATTTTCTGAGTAGAAGAGGAAAAAATGTCATTTTTGAGCGTTTCAGACGATAAGAAGCTGTTTTGGTCACTTTGAGACAAAGATGTTTTTTTCAAGCAGAACTTCATGATTTGAGAAGACATTTAAGAAACAGCAATAAAACACCTATTTCTGACTCTTATGGTTGTTTCACTTTGACTCTTTTTTAGTGTTGTTTCGCTTGTCTTATTAGAAGAGGTAAAAATGTCATTTTTGAGCGTTTCAGACGATAAGAAGCTGTTTTGGTCACTTTGAGACAAAGATGTTTTTTTCAAGCAGAACTTCATGATTTGAGAAGAATTATAAGAAACAGCCATAAAACACTTTTTCTGGCTTGTTTTTGGTTTTTTCATGCTTTTCTGAGTAGAAGAGGTAAAAATGTCTTTTTTGAGCGTTTCAGACGATAAGAAGTTGTTTTTGTCACTTTGAGTTAAGGATGTTTTTTTTCTCAAGCAAAACGTCATGAACTGATAAGACTTATACAAAAACACTATAAAACACTTATTTCTGACTTGTTTTTAGTGTTTTGATTATTTCTGAGTAGAAAAGGCAAAAATGTCATTTTTTAGCGTTTCAGACGATAAGAAGCTTTTTTGGTCACTTTGAGAAAAAGATGTATTTTTTTCAAGCAGAACTTCATGATTAGAGAAGCCTTTTAAGAAACAGCCATAAAACACTTTTTTCTGACTTGTTTTTAGTGTTTTCATGCTTTTCTCAGTAGAAGAGGAAAAAATGTCATTTTTGAGCGTTTCACCCAAAAAGAATCAGTTTTTTTCACTTTGAGACAAGGATGTTTTTTCACACGCAGAAGGACCTGAGAAGACTATGACAAAATAGCCATAAAACACTTATTTTTGACCTGTTTTTACGTGTTTTCATGCTTTTTTGGCTATATTGGAAAAAATGTCATTTTTGAGCATTTCACGCAAGCAGAAGCTTATTTGGTCACTTTTAAGAAGAGGATGCTTTGTGTCGAGTAGAACGTAAAAGCTTCACACTTAGTTCTGGTATTTCTCAAACCGCCCCGTGGAGATGGAATGCTGCCTTACATTGCAACCACACTCCAGAGGAAGAACTCTGTCCATGGTCCTGATTCTTTGTCTTTCTTTCTCTCTTGCTCTCTCTCCTTCTTTCCTCCAACCCCCTTAAAGCTGCACACTGGCGTGCATGGACGAGGAGGAGCACTGTGAAATGTCTCACTGACCCTTGTCAGGGTTAGACCGGGACGGCTGGTGGACGGTGTGGACTCTGTCTTTTTTCCAGCCCGTGTGGGACATTGTTTTTTTTCCAGAGACAGAACACCGGTTAGCCTAACCCCTTTTTTAAGCTCCGGTTCTTTTCTCATCTGGAGCTGGATAACGATAAAACATGAACCGTATGTTGAACTTTGTTATTTCTTTTCCAGAGACAACCCCAGTAATCCTTACACTTTTTTTTTTTTTTTTTTAACCTCCGGGGCTTCTCCTCAACTTCAGCCTAAACACCTCCGGTGTTTTTCTCATCTTGAGCCTGATAACGGAAAAACTGGAACCGTATTGTGGGACTTTTTTTTAATTTAATTTTTTCCAGACAGAACCCCTGTAAGCCTAACCCCTTTTTTATTTCTGGTTCTTTTCTCAAGTGGAGCTTGATACCGGTAAAACTCAAACCGTCTGTGGCCATTTTTCAGAACTCCTCTCCTCCTTACCCTGGTCTTACTCTTTTTTTCTGCCTCTCTCCCACTCTTTCCTCCAGCCACCTTAAAGCTGCACACTGAGTTCTGGCATTTTTAAAACCCTCCCGTGGAGACGGAATGATGCCCCACATTGCAGCCACACAGAGGGGGCTCTGGCCCTCCTTGCCTATCTTCGGTGTGACTCGGGCTTCTACAAACTGATTGCACTTGCTGTATTTATCGTATTTTAAATGTTTTGTAATGGTATTTTGTTGTGTTATAATTGTATTTTATTTGTACTTTTTATTTATGGTTTGCACTGTAAATAACTTTTTGACTTTGTCTTTGAAAAGTGCTCTATCAATAAAATGTGTTCACTGTTTTGCCTACTTACTGTCTGACTCCCCCCCCCCCCCCACCTTTCTTCATCAGCCACGTTAAAGCGCCCAGTGTGAACACTGGGACTGAAAATCACATCCTCTGGCCCGGTTAAGGTTTGGGCTGAGGCCAGGGTTGGGCCGGGGTTAGGGCTCCAGGCTCAGGCTCCGTTCCAGGGTTTAGAATTAGGGCTGAGGCCAGGGTCAGGGTTAGGGCTCATAGTTCGGGCTCAGTTACAGGCTCAAGGCTCAAGGCTCAAGGCTCAAGGCTCAAGGCTCAAGGCTCAAGGCTCATGGCTCCGGGCTCCGGACTCTGGGCTCCGGTTTCAAGGCTCCGGGCTCCGGGATAAAGGCTCCGCGCACCAGGCTCCAGAATCCCAGCTTTTGGTCTTTTCCAAGCTACTAGCTCCAGGCTAAAGGCTCCAGACTCCAGGATTGGGGTCATTTCCATGCTCCAGGCTCCAGGCTCCAGGCTCCAGGCTCCAGGCTCCAGGCTCCAGGCTCCAGGCTCCGGATTCAAGACTCCATGCTCCACACTCCAGGCGCCGGGTTCCAGGCTCCACGCTCCAAGCTCCAAGCTCCAAGCTCCAAGCTCCGGGCTCATGGCTCCATGCTAAAAGCTCCGGGCTCCTGGCTCCGGGCTCCGGGCTCAGGCTTAGTTCTTGGCTCCGGGCTCCAGGTTTCAGTCTCAGGGTCAGTTCCAGGCTTCGTACTCCATGCTCCGTGCTCAAGACTCTGGGTCAGTTCCAGGCTCTGCGTTCAAGCCTCCTACGTCTAGGCTCCGCACTCAAGGCTCCGGGCACATGGCTCAAAGCACAGGGTCATTTCTAGGCTCCAGTCTCCAATGTGTGGACGTGTGATCAGTTTTAGGCTCCAGGCTCCTGGTTCAGGGCTCAGGGCTCAAGGCTTCAGGCTCAAGGCTCTTGGCTCCAGGCTCCGCACTCAAGGCTCCGAGGCATTGGGTAAGTTCAAAGTTCTGGGATACAGGCTTCAGGCTCCAGGCTTCCGGTTCCACACCCTGGACTCAAGATTCTGGGCACGGGGTTTTTTCCAGTCTCCGGGCTCCAGACTTTGGGCTTTGGGTCTTCTTCCAGGCTCCAGGCTCCATGCTCCCGGTTCAAAGCTCATGGCTCCGGGTTCGGGATCAGTTCCAGGCTCCAGGTTCAAGGCCCCAGGTTCTGGGGTCGGGGTCAGTTCCAAGCATGAAGCTCCTGGCTCAAGGCTCTGCAATCAAAGATCCAGGCTCTTGGCTCCAGGCTCCATTCTCGGGTTCAGTTCCAGTCTCAAGGTTCCTCTCTCAAGGCTCCGGGCTCCGGGTTCCAGTCTTTGGGCTCAGGGTCATCTTCCAGGATCCAGACTCCAGGCTCCAGGTTTCAGGCTCAAAGCTCCAGGCTCCGCGTTACAGGCTATGGGCTTGTGATCAGTTCCAGTCTTTGGCCTCCAGGCTCCAGGATTTTGGTTCGGGGTCAGTTCCAGTCTCCTGGCTCCAGTCTCCGTGATCCAGGCTTTGGGCTTGTTGTCTTCTTCCAGGCTCTACACTCCAGGCTCCAGGCTCATGATCAGTTCGAGGCTCCAGGCTCCCAGGCTATAGGGTCCGACGTCCTGTTCCAGGCTCTGGGCTCCAGGTTCTAGGTTCCAGGCTCCAGGCTCACTGTCACTTCCAGGCTTTTAGGTTCGAGGTTCCGGGCTCCAGGCTCCAACCTCCAGGCTCCATGCTCCCTGCTCCAGGCTTGGGGTCAGTAAAGGGCTTCAGGCTCCAGGCTCCAGGATCCATGCTCCGGGCCTGGGGTCAGTAAAGGGCTCAGTTTTCCTGGGTCAGTTTTAGGCTCTGGGCTCAAGGCTCTGGGATCATGGTCAGTTTGTGTCTCTCGGCTCCAGTTTGCAGGCTCCAGGTTCCATGCTCCAGGCTCCAGGCTCCAGGTTCCAGGCTCCAGGCTCCAGGCTCCAGGCTCCAGGCTCCGCGTTCTTTCCTCCGGGATCCAGGCTTTGGGCCCGGAGTTTTTTTGTGGCTCTGGGCTCCAGGTTTTAGGCTCCATATTTTTGGCACAGTTCCATGCTACAGGTTCTATGCTCCAAGTTCGTGACTACGCGTTCCAGGCTAATGGCACATTGCTCCAGGCTCCGGCCTCGGGGTCAGATCAATGCTCCGGGTTCAAGACTTCAGGCTCAAGGCTCAGTGCTTCATTCTCTGGGCTCCAGGCTATAGGTTCCAGGGTCGGGGTAAGTTCCAGGCTCCGGGCTCCATTCTTCAGGCTCTTGGCTAAAGGCTCCGGGCTCAGTGTCAGTTCCAGGCTCCGTGCTACCCCCTCAAGGCTCCAGGGTCTTGGCATGGGGTCAGTTCCAAGATCTGGTCTCCAGGTTTTAGGTTCCACTTTTTAAGGCTCGAGTTCATTTCAAGGCTATAGGCTCCACAGTCCAGGTTCGTTGCTACGTTTTCCAGGCTCAAGGCTCCAAGCACAAGGCTCCAGGCTAAAGGCTCCAAGCTCAAGGCTACAGGCTCTGGGTAAGTTCCATGCTCCAGGGTAAAGGCTCCAAGCTCAAGGTTCGAGGTCAATTCCAGTCTCAAGTAATCGGGCTCTAGGCTTTGGGCTCCAGGCTCAAAGCGCCATGCTTCAAGCTCTTGGCTCCCGGCTCCAGGCTCGGGGTCAGTTCCTGGCTCCAGGCTCCATGCTCCGGGGTCAGGGCTCAAGACTCCAGTATCCATACCCCAGGCTCTGCTCTCCAGGCTCCAAGCTTCAAGCTCTGGTATCTAGGCAAAAGGCTCCATGCTCGGGGTCAGTTCCAGCTCCATGCTTCAGGCACGAGGAAAAGTTTCCGTTCCAGGCTCCAGGTTCCCCGCTCAAGGATCCAGGTTCCGGGCTCCAGGCTCTGGGCATAGGGTCAGTTCGACGTTCCAGTCTCAAGGTTTTTGGCTCCACATTTTCAGGCTCGGGGTTTATTCCAGGCAAATGGCTCCATTTTCCAAAGTCGTTGCTACACGTTCCAGGCTCCAGGCTCTAGACTCAAGGCTCCCGGCACGAAGTTTTTTCCAGGATCCGGGCTCCTGGCTTTGGGGTTGGGGTCTTCTTCTAGGCTCCATGCTCATGGCTCCAGGCTCCAAGCTCCAGGCTCAAGGCTCCAGGTTCAAAGCTCCAGGCTCTTGGCTCGGGATCAGCTCAGGGCTCCGGGCACCAGGACCCAGGTTTGAGGTTCAGGGTTTTTTCCATGTTCTGGCCTGTGAGCTCCAGTCTCCAGGCTCTGGGCATTTGGTCAGGTCCAAGTTCCGGTCTCCAGGCTTTAGGCTCCAGGCTTTGGGCTCGGCCTTTTCTCCATGCTCGGAGTTCTACGCCCTTGGCTCCAGGCGCTGGTAAAGGGGTCATTTCCACGCTCCTGGCTCAAGAATCTACGCTCCGGACACGGACTCAGTTCCAGGCTTCGGGCTTCAGGCTCAAGACTCCAGGCTTCAGGCTCCAGGCTCCAGGCTTAAGAATCCAGGCTCCAGGCTCCAGGCTGCAGGCTCACGGCTCCATGCTCCAGGCTCCAGGCTCCAGGCTCCAGGTCAGTTCCATTCTCCAAGCTCAAGGCTTGGGTTCAGTTCCACGCTCTAGGCTCCAGACTCCATGCTCAAGACTACATGGTTCAGGCTGTTGGCTGCAGGCCCAAGGCTCCAGGCTCCAGGCTCCAGGCTCCAGGCTCCAGGCTCCAGGCTCCAGGCTCCAGGCTCCAGGCTCCAGGCTCAAGGCTCCAGAATCCAGGCTCAAGGCTCGGGGTCAGTTCCATGCTCAAGGCTCAAGGCTCTCCTCTCAAGGCTTTGCTCTACAGGCTCCCGGCTGTGGGCTCCAGGCTCACGGCTCACGGCTCCAGGCTTAAGGCGTCAGGCTCCAAGGTTTTTATTAAGTTGAAGGCTCCGTTGTCCAGGCTTCTGGCTAAAGACTCCAGGCTCGGAATCAGTTTCAGGCTCCGGGCTAAAGGATCCAGGCTCCGCGCCCCAGGCTCCTGGTTCCAGGCACAGGGCTCGGGGCTAGGGGTCAGTTGCATGCTCCAGTCTCAAGGCTAAAGGCTTTTGGCTCGTGGTCAGTTTCAGGTACTGCAAATCGAGCTCCAGGCTCCAGGCTTACTGTCAGTTCCAGGCTTTTGGATCATGGTTCCGGGCTCAAGGCTAATAGCTCCAAGCTCCAGACTCCAAGCTCCAGGCTTCGGGCTCCGGGCAGTTCCAGGCTCCGGGCTCCGGGCTCCGGGCCCCAGGCTCCAGATTCAGCGCTGAAGGTTACAGGCTAGAGGTTCAGGGTCATGTCCAGGCTCTGGGCTCCAGGCTCCAGGCTCCAGACTCCAGGCTCCAGGCTCCAGGCTCCAGGCTCCAGGCTCTTGGTTTGGGGTCAGTTCCAAGCTCTGGGCACTGGGTTGCTGGCTACAGATTCGAGGTTCCATGCTCCAAAGTCCGGGCTCCAGGCTCAAGGCTCAAGGCTCCAGGCTTCAGGCTCCATGCTCGGGGTTGTTCCAGGCTCTGGGCTGAAGAATTCAGTCTCAGGGTCAGTTCCAAGCTCCGGGCTATGGACTCCAGGCTCCAGGCTCCGGGCTCTTTGCTCCGAGCTTTAGGTTCCGGGTCATAGCTCCAGACTCCGTTCTCCAGGGTTTGGGCTCGGGGTCAGTTAAGGGCTCAGGGCTCAAGGTTTCAGGTTCTGGGCTCTGGGCACCACACTCCAGGCTCAAGGTTCATAGCTCCAGAATCCAGGCTAGGGGTAAGTTCAAGGTTCCAGGCTCCAGGCTTCAGGCTCCAGGCTCTTGGTGCTGGGCTAAAGGCTCCAAGCTTCAGGTTCAAGGCAACATGCTCGGGGTCAGTTCCATGCTTCGGGCTCATGGCTTCATGCTCCAGGATCCAGGCTCCCGGTTCAGTTTCAGTTCCATGGTCAGGTCTTCAGGCTCCGGGCTCCAGGCTTCGGGCTCTGGGCTCGGGGTCAGTTCAAGGCTTAGGCTCTAGGCTCCTTTCACGGGGTAATTTCGAGGCTCCGGGCTGAGGGCTTTAAGCTCTGGATATTCTTCCAGGCTTCAGGCTCAAGGCTCTAGGGCCCAAGATCCAGACTCAGGGCTCCAGGCTCCAGGTTTCGGGTTTGGGGTCAATTCCAGTCTCCGGGCTCCAAGCTACAGTCTCGAGTTCAGTTCCAGGCTCCAGGTTCCTTTCTCCAGGCTCAAGGCTCTTGGCTCAGGGCTCAAATTTCGTGGTCAGTTCCAGGCTCCGGGCTCAAGGTTCCATGTTTAGGGTCAGTTCCAGGCTCTGGGCACATGGCTCAAGGCATGGGGTCAGTGCGAGGATCTGGGTTCAGGATCTTTTAGATCTGGGCTCCAGGCTCCACGCTCCAGGCTATAATCTCCAGGCTTCAGGCTCTAACCTCCAGGTTCCTCGCTCCAGGCTCCAGGCTCTTGGTCATTTCCAAGCTCCGTGTTCCAGGCTATAGGTTCCAGACTATGGGCTCGGGGTCTGTTCCGGGCTCCGGGCTCCGGGCTCCGGGCTCCGGGCTCCGGGCTCCGGGCTCCGGGCTCTGGGCTCTGGGCTCCGGGCTCCATGCTCTGGGCCTGGGGTCAGTAAAGGGCTCAGTTTTCTGGGGTCAGTTATAGGCTCCAGGCTCAAGGCCCTAAGATCAGGGTCAGTTTTTTTCTCCGGGATCCAGTTTGCAGGCTCCAGGCTCCAGGCTCCAGGCTCCAGGCTCCAAGCTCCAGGCTTAAGGCTCCAAGCTCCACGTTCCTTCCTTCGGGATCCAGGCTTTGGGCTAGGAGTTTGTTCGTGGCTCTGGGCTCCATTTTTTTGGACTCGGGGTCAGTTAAATGGTCCGGGCTCAAGACTTCAGGCTCAAGGCTCAGGGTCAGTTCAAAAGTCAAGAGCCATGGCTCTTGACTCCAGGCTCAAGGCTCCGTTCTTCATGCTCTGGGCTCCAGGCTATAGGTTCCAGGGTCGGGTTCAGATCCAGGCTCCGGGCTACCCCCTCAAGGCTCCAGGTTCTGGGCTCCAAGCTCTTGGCATGGGGTCAGTTCCAAGATCTGGTCTCCAGGTTTTTGGCTCCACTTTTCGGGCTTGGGGTCAGTTCCAGGCTACAGGCTCCATAGTCCAGGTTCGTGTCTATGCGTTCCAGGCTCAAGGCTCCAAGCACAAGGCTCCAGTATTAAGGCTCCAAGATCAAGGCTCCAGGCTCGGGGTAAGTTCCATGCTCAAGTCACAAGGCTCTTGGAACCGAGCTCTAGGCTCAAGGTGCAATGCTTCAAGCTCTTTTCTCCAGGCTTCAGGCTCGGGGTCAGTTCCAGGCTCCCAGCTCCATGCTCAGGGGTCAGGGCTCCAGACTCCAGGCTCCAGGCTCCAGGCTCCAGGCTCCAGGCTCAAGGCTCCAGGCTCACAGCTACAGGCTTCAGGCTCTAGGCTCAAGGCTCAAGGCTGCGGGCTTAAGGCTCCAGGCAAGGCTCCAGGCTGCGGGCTTCGGGCTGCGGGCTCCAGGCTCAAGACTAAAGGCTCCAAGCTCATGGCTCCAGGCTCCAGGCTCATGGCTCATGGCTCCGGGCATGGAGTCAGTTCCAAGTTCCAGTCTCCCGGCTTAAGGCGCTAGGCTTCTGGCTCGGGGTAAGTTCCATGCTCCGGGCTCAAGGCTCCAAGGTCAAGACACTGGGTCAGTTCAAGGCTCAAGTCAATGGGCTCTCGGCTCCAAGCTCCAAGCTCCATGTTCCAGGTACGGGGTAAGTTCCAGTCTTCGGGCTCCAGGGTCCGGGCTGTAGGTTCCATTCCCGGGGTCAGTTCCAGGCTCCAGCCTCCAGGTACGGGCTCAAGGCTCCACGCTCCAAGCTCCGCGCTCCAGGCTAAAGGCTTCAGGCACGGGGTCATTTCCAGGCTCCGGACTCAAGGCTTAAATCTCCATGCTTACGGCTCCAGGCTTATGGCTCCATGCTTCGGGCTCCAGGCTCGGGGTAAGTTCCAGGCTCTGTGCTCGTGGTTAGGTCCAAGCAACGGGCTCATGGCTCCCTGAACGTGGTCAGTTTGAGGATCTGGGCTCCGAACTCCAGACTCAAGGCTCCAGGTTATTTTTAAGTTGCAGGCTCCGTTCTCCAGGTTAACGGCTCAAGACTCCGTGCTCGGGTTCAGTTCCAGACTCGGGGCTTGGTGCTCCGGGTTCTGGACTGCGGTCTTCTGCCTCCTGGCTCCGGGCTCCGGGCTCCGGGGTCCAGACTCTGGGCTCCGGGCTCCGGGCTCCGGGGTACAGACTCCGGGCTCCGGACTCCGGGCTCCGGGCTCCGAGCTCCGAGCTCCGAGCTCCGTCCTCTGGGCTCCGTCCTCCGGGCTGCATGTTTGGGGTTATTTCCAGGCTTACGGGCTCAAGGCTCCAATGACCTCTCCGTTTTCCTTGTTTTCTGAGTAGAAGAGGCAAAAATGTCATTTTTGAGCGTTTCAGATGATTAGAAGCTGTTTTTGTCACTTTAAGACAAGAAAGTCTTGGTCTCAAGGAAAATTTTATGAACTGATAACACTCGAAAAAAAGGCAATAAACCACATTTTTCTGACTTGTTTTTTTGCGTTTTTCTACTTTTCTGAGTAGAAGTGTTCTTGCTCCAAGCTCACGGCTCCATGCTACAGGATCCAGGCTTGGGGTAAGTTCCAGGGTTCGGGTTCCAGGCTCAGGGATCAAGGCTCAATCTTCATGGTCAGTTCAAGGCTCCGGGTTCTTTTCTCCGGGCTCGGGGTAACTTCGAGTATGTGGGTTGCTGGCTCAAGTCTTTAAGGTCTCAGCTCTAGATTCTACGCACTAGGCAAAAGGCTCCAGGCTCACGGCTACATGCTCCAGGCTCAAGGCTACATGCTCCAGGCTCAAGGCGCAAGGCTCCAGGGTCTTGGTCAGTTGTTGACTCCGTTCTCCAGGCTACCGGCTCCAGACTACAGGCTCAAGATCAGTTTCAGGCTCCGGGCTTTGGGATCCAGGCTCCGCGCTAAAGGCTCCTGGTTCAAGGCACAGGGCTCCGGGCATGGGGTCAGTTCCGTGCTCCAGGCTCAAGGCTCAAGACTCTAGGCTTGGGGTCAGTTTCAGGCACGCGTATCGAGCTCCAGGCTCCAGGCTCCAGGCTCCAGGCTCCATGCCCCAAACACCAGGTCAAGGCTCCAGGTTCTTTGCAAAGAGTAATTTCCAGGCTGTGGGCTCAGGGCCCAAGGCTCGAGGCTCTAGGCTCTAGGCTCTAGGCTCTAGGCTCTAGGCTCTAGGCTCTAGGCTCAAGGCTCAGTGTCAGTTCCAGGCTTTGGGCTCCAGGTTCCGGGCTCCAAGGCACCATGCTCCACACTCCAGGCTCCATGCTCCGGGCTTGGGGTCAGTTAAGGGCTCCAGGCTCCAGGCTCAAAGCTCCAGGCTCCATGCTCCATGCTCCGGGCTTGGGGTCAGTAAAGGGATCCAGGCTCCAAGCTCCATGCTCCAGGCTCCAGGCTCCAGACTCCAGGCTTCAAGCTTTGGGATCCTGGCTAAAGACTCCATGCTCGGGGTCAGTTCCAGGCTCGGGGCTCCATTCTTCAGGCTCCGGGCTCAAGGCTCAGGGCTCAGTGTCAGTTCCAGGCTCCGAGCTCCCCACTCAAGGCTCCAGGCTACGGGCTCAAGGCTCTGGGCATGGGGTCAGTTCAAATTTCCGGTCTCCAGGTTTAAGGCTCCACATTTCAAGCACAGGGTCAGTTCAAGTCTAATGGCTCCATTTTCCAAGCTTGTTGCTGCCAGGCTCCAGGCTCCCGGCACCGGGCTCAAGGCTGAAGGCTCAAAGCTCAAGGCTCCAGGCTCCAGGCTCCAGGCTCCAGGCTCGGGGTAAGTTCCTTGCTCCGGGCACAAGCCTCCAAGCTCAAGGCTTGGTGTCAGTTCCTTGCTCTTGGCTCCAGGCTCAATGCTAAAGGCTGCATGGTTAAGGCTCTTGGCTTCAGGCTCCAGGCTCAAGGCTCCAGGCTCCAGGCTCCAGGCTCCAGGCTCCAGGCTCCAGGCTCCAGGCTCCAGGTTCAGGGTCAGTTCCAGGCTCAAGGCTCCAGGCTCTTCTCTCCAGGCTTCACTCTCCAGGCTTCACTCTCCAGGCAACGGGCTTTGGGCTCCAGGCTCACGGCTCCAGGCTCCAGGCTCCAGGCTCCAGGCTCAAGGCACCAGGCTCCAGGGTCTTGGTCAGATGATGGCTCCATGCTCAAGGCTACCGACTCCAGACTCCAGGCTCGGAATAAGTTTCAGGCTCCGGGCTAAAGGATCCCGGCTCCGCGCTCCAGGCTCCTGGTTCCAGGCACAGGGCTCTGGGCTTGGGGTCAGTTCCATGTTCTGGGCTACAGGCTAAAGCCTCTAGGCTCGGGGTCAGTTTCAGGCACTGCACATTGGGCTCCAGGCTCCAGGCTCCAGGCTCCAGGCTCCAGGCTCCAGGCTCAAGGCTCCAGGCTCCAGGCTCCGTGCCCCTACAACAATAACAGAATCTATATTTTTGTTCTTATAAATGTTAACATTTTTCAAAACTTTAAAATGTTTGAAATGAAATAAAAGAATATATCAAGATATGAAATAAAAAAAAATAATTAAAAAAAATAAAGCTTTCTAATAACGCTATCTTTTTTGTAGTCTCTGCAACAAAAGATTTCCATCACAACTTCCTTTTGGTTTGTTCCATCTTTGCTATTGAAAACTTTTGATGTAGTGATATTAGGGGTTTGACGAGGATGATAAGAAAAAAATGTATGTATATCCCATGACTGAGGGTGAGCAAAGTAATCAAAGCTAACAACAGACTCATCTTCATCTGTCTTGTTTCTGATTAGTGGTTCAGGGTTCTGCTGCTTAGCTGCTCCTCTGTCATCAGTAGACTCTGCTCTCCCTTTCACTCTTCCTTCAGTTTCCCTAGATTTGCCTGCACCTGTATCACAGTAAAAAATAATATCTACAGACATTTTGACTTACTTAACCAATTAAGATATTTGCATTGGCAAAATATGCAGGCTTATTTGATATTACTTTATGCTATTGCCTTTCAGTTGTGGGCTTTGTGTATTTACTGTCTCACTTTTAATGATGAAAAATAAAATAGGTCAGGACTATCGTTTGGGTATAGAAAGTGGTTTTACTGGAACTAATCCTTGTTCACACAGTCTGTTCCAACAGCTCATCTTTTCCTTCCATAGTGACAGGAGCAATCCCCTAGCTCTACTTCTGACACTAAATCACATTTTAAAAATGGTCATAATTCTCAGCACAAATCTTCTATTTTGCAAAGCCTTGGTGTCAGTTTCATTCATGTAGTGCTGAATCATCTATCATCTCAGAGCACCTTTCATACTGAACAGGCCTACACCATACTCTTCATTGTAGCCTATTTATTCTAATAACCTTCAGTCTATGAGAAGTCCTACTGGCCCACTCTGGACTTGTGGGCTCATGGCTGGTGTCTGCTGCTGGATCTGCTTTCTGACTCTGAGGAGCTACAAGACAAAGTTTCCCAGTTATGTGGCGTCGCATCAAACTATTATTTAAATTGCATAACGTTATGTTACACGCCACAATGCCACACAATTCATTGACTCGATAATTAACTAGCTTGAAAGGTGGCTTGCCCGTTTCATCGCCCTCATTAGTTGTTTCCAACCGGGAGGTCATTTTTGTGAAAAAGTTGCCGATTATGGCACATTTGGCTGCGTTTGCTTCCAGAGCTTTCCTCTTTCTAATTCTTGCCTTTTCTGCATCACCCTTGCTCTTTCTATTATCCATGTCTGAAAAAGCAAACACAGCTGACCACCGACATAGCCAAAGGAGCAGAGATCATATATGCTCCACAGCTACAGTATAGAGCTACTAACTGTATGCAAGGACATAGGTGCGTCTGCGTCTGCGTCTGCTTGCGAATAGAGGGAGTGGTGGCCCAGGAAAAGTGGTTGCAGTTTACGTGAGCAACCCAGTGCTATGAAACCCCCCGCACAAAAAAAAAAAAATAAATAAAAAAAAAAAAAAATATATATATATATATACATATATATATATATATATATATATATATATATATATATATATATATATATATATATATATATATATATATATATATATGTATTTAAAGTGAACTCCGGCCCTCGCGGCCTAAATATTATACTGGCCCACCGGTCTACCCGATTTGTCAGTCCGGGCCTATGTGGGACTTTGTTACTTTTTTTTCCAGACAGAACCCCTGTAAGCCTTTTTGACCTCTGGTGCTTATCTCAGGTGGAGCTTGATAACGGTACAACTCAAACCGTCTGTGGCCATTTTTCAGAACTCTGCTCCTCCTTGACCTGGTCTTACTCTGTTATTCTGTCTCTCTCCCACTCTTTCTTCCAGCCACCTTAAAGCTGCACACTGAGTTCTGGCATTTTTCAAACCGTCCCGTGGAGACGGAATGCTGCCCCACATTGCAGCCAAACAGTGGGGGCTGAACTCTGGCCCTCCTTGCCTGTCCTCGGTGTGACTCGGGCTTCTTCAAACTGATTGCACTTGCTGTATTTATCGTATTTTAAATGTATTGTAATGGTATTTTGTTGTGTTTTAATGGTATTTGAATTGTATTTTATTAGTACTGTTTATTTATGTTTTGCACTGTAAAGAACTTTTTGACTGTGTCTGTGAAAAGTGCTCTATCAATAAAATGTATTGACTATTTTTCCTACTTACTGTCTGGGGCTCCTGGCTCCATGCTCCGGGCTCCGGGCTCCGGGCTCCGGGCTCCGGGCTCCGGGCTCCGGGCTCCATTCTCGGGTTCAGTTCCAGTCTCAAGGCTCCTTGCTCCAGGCTCTGGGCTCAAGGCTTTGGGCTCAGAGTCTTCTTCCAGGATCCAGGATCCAGACTCCAGGCTCAAGGTTCCAGGCTCCAAGCTCCCGGCTCCGCGCTCCAGGCTATGGGCTCATGATCAGTTCCAGTCTCCTGGCTCCAGGCTCCGTGATCCAGGCTTAGGGCTTGGATTCTTCTTCCAGGCTCCAGACTTCAGGCTCCAGGCTCGTGATCAGTTCGAGGCTTCAGGCTCTAGGGTCCAGCGTCAGTTCCAGGCTCCGGGCTCATCGATCCAGTATCCGGGCTCCGGATTCAGGAGTCAGTTCCATGCTCCAATCTCCGGTTCAGTTCAAAGCTCAAGGCTCCAGGCTCAAAGTTCGGGACTCCAGGCTCAAGTCTCCAGGCTCCAGGCTCCAGGCTCCAGGCATGGAGTCAGTTCCAAGTTCGTGTCTCCCGGCTTTCAGGCAGAAGACTTCTGGCTCAGGGTAAGTTCCATGCTTGGGGATCCACACCCAGGCCTCCAGGCTCATGGCACGGGGTTTTTTCCAGGCTCCGGGCTCCAGGCTTTGGGCTCAGGGTCTTCTTCCAGGCTCTTGGCTCAAGGCTCCAGGTTCAAGGCCCCCAGCTCCAGGCTCAAAGCTCCAGGCTCAAAACTCAGGGCTCTGGGCTAAAGATCAGTTCCAGACTCCGGTCTTCAGGACCCAGGTTTCGGGTTCGGGGTGTATGCACTGGCCATCAGGCTCAAGGATCCAGGCTTCGGGCTTGGGGAAAGTTCCATGCTCGGGGATCCACGCCTCCGGCTCCAGGCTCTTAGTTTGATTTCCACACTCTGGGCTCCATAATCCAGGTTCAAGGCTCCAGGCTCAAAGCTGGTTCGAGGTCAGTTCCAGGCTCTGGACTCCAGCCTCAAGGCTCAGAGCTCCATGCTTACGGCTCACTGCTCTGAGCTCCAGGCTCCAGGCTCCAGGCTAGAGGTTTGTTACAGTCTCCGGGCTGCAGGGTCCTGGCTCAAGGTTTTGTGCTCGGGATCAGTTCTAGGCTCTTGGCTCAAGGCTCCAGGCACAGGGTCATTTCCAGGCTCTGGACTCAAGACTCCAGGATCCAGGTTCTTGACTTTCGATCAGTAAAAGGCTTTGGGCTCCTGGCTCAAGGCTCACGGCCCAATGCTCACGGCTCCATGCTCCGGGCCCCAGGCTCCGAGCTAAAGGTTTTGTGCTCGGGGTCAGTTCCAGGCTCCGCACTCCACGCTCCATGTTCAGGGCTCCGGGCTCTGGGTTGTTTCTTTGCACCAGGCTCCAAGGTCCGGACTTAAGGTCAGTTCCAGGCTCTATGCTCCAGGCTCCAAGCTCACGGCTCCATGCTAAAGGATCCAGGCTTGGGGTAAGTTCCAGGGTTAGGGTTCCAGACTCAGGGATCAAGGCTCAATCTTCATGGTCAGTTCAAGGCTCCGAGTTCTTTTCTCCGAGCTCGGGGTCACTTCGAGTATGTGTGTTCCGGGCTCCAGTCTTTAAGGTCTGGGCTCTAGATTCCACACATTAGGCTAAAGGCTCCAGGCTCCAGGCTCCAGGCTCAAGGCTACATGCTCCGGGCTCAACACTCCAAGCTCATGGCTTGGGGTCAGTTCCACGCTCTTGGCTGCAGGCTCCAGGCTCCATGCTGAAGGCTGCATGGTTCAGGCTCTTGGCTCCAGGCTCCAGGCTCCAGGCTCCAGGCTCCAGGCTCCAGGCTCTGGGCTCCAGGCTCAGGGTCAGTTCCAGGCTCCAGGCTCCAGGCTCTTCTCTCCAGGCTTCACTCTCCAGGCTACGGGCTGCGGACTCCAGGCTCATGGCTACAAGCTATAGGCGCAAGGCTCCAGGGTCTTGGTCAGTTGGCGGCTCTGTGCTCCAGGCTACCGGCTCCAGACCACAGGCTCAGAATCAGTTTATGGCTCCGGGCTAAAGGATCCAGGCTCCGCGCTCCAGGCTCCTGGTTCCAGGCACATGGCTCTGGGCTAGGGATCAGTTTCAGGCACCACACATTGGGCTCCAGGCTCCAGGCTCCGTGCCCCTTACACAAGGTCAAGGCTCCAGATTCCTTGCTCAGGGTAATTTCCAGGCTGTGGGCTCTTGGCTCCAGGCTCTAGGCTCATGGCTCAGTGTCAGTTCCAGGCTTTGGGCTCCATTTTCCGGGCTCCAGGCTCCAAGCTCCAGGCTCCAAACTCCATGCTCCGGGGTTGGGGTCAGTTAAGGGCTCCAGGCTCCAAGCTCCAGGCTCCAAGCTCCATGCACCGGGCCTGGGGTCAGTAAAGGGCTCAGTTTTCCGGGGTCAGTTTAAGGCTCTTTGCTCAAGGCTCCTTGATCAGGGTCAGATTTTTTCTCTGGGTTCCAGTTTGCAGGATCCAGGTTCCATGCTCCAGGCTCCAGGCTCCAGGCTCCAGGCTCCGCGTTCCTTTCTCCGGGATCCAGGCTTTGGGCTCGGAGTTTGTTCGCGGCTCTGGTCTCCAGGTTTTAGGCTCAATATTTTTGGCACAATTCCAGGCTACAGGTTCTGCGCTCCAAGTTGATGACTATGCGTTCCAGGCTAATGGCACCTAGCTCCAGGCTCAAGGCTAAGGGTCAGCTCATGGCTCCAGTGAGCAGGCTCCTGACTCAGGCTCAAGGCTCCGTGCTTCATGCTCTGGGCTCCAGTCTATAAGTTCCAGAGTAAGGGTCAGTTCCAAGCTCCGGGCTACATGATTCAGGCTCTTGGCTCAAGGCTCTTGGCTCAGTGTCAGTTCCAGGCTCCATGCTACCCACTCAAGGCTCCAGGCTCTTGGCATGGGGTCACTTCCAAGATCTGGTCTCCAGGTTTTAGGCTCCACTTTTCAGGCTCAAGGTCAGTTCCAGGCTACAGGCTCCACAGTCCAGGTTCGTTGCTACGTTTTCCAGGCTCAAGGCTCCCAGCACAAGGCTCCAGGCTCCAGGCTCCAGGCTCCAGGCTCCAGGCTCCAGGCTCCGCATTGCTTTCTCCGGGATCCAGGCTTCGGGCTCGGAAATTGTTCGCGGCTCTGGTCTCCAGGTTTTGGGCTCAATATTTTGGGCACAGTTCCAGGCTACAGGTTCTGCGCTCCAAGTTGATGACTACGCATTCCAGGCTAATGGCACCTAGCTCCAAGCTCAAGGCTCATGGTCAGTTCATGGCTCCAGTCACCAGGCTCTAGACTCCATGCTAAAGGCTCCATGCTTCATGCTCTGGGCTCCAGGCTATAGGCTCTAGGGTAAGGGTCAGTTCCAGGCTCCTGGCTCCATGCTTCAGGCTCTGGGCTCAAGACTCCGGGCTAAGTGTCAGTTCAAGGCTCCGTGCACCCCCCTCAAGGCTACAGGCTCTGAGCTCCAGGCTCTTGGCATGGGGTGAGTTCCAAAATCTGGTCTTCAGGTTTTAGGCTCCACTTTTCGGGCTCGAGGTCAGTTCCAGGCTAAAGGCTCCATTGTACAGGTTCGTTGCTACGCATTCAAGGCTTAACGGCTCTCAGCACCAGGCTCCAGGCTGAAGGCTCAAAGCTAAAGGCTCTAGGCTCAGGGTAAGTTCCATGCTCAAGGGTAAAGGTTTTTGGTCAGTTAAAGGCTCCGGGCTCCATGCCCCAGGGTAAAGGCTCAAGGCTTTAGGCTCCAGGCTCCAGGCTCCAGGCTCTGGGCATGGGGTGAGTTCCAGGTTCCGTTCTCCAGGTTTTAGGCTCCACATTTTGGGCTCGGGGTCAGTTCAAGGCTAATGGCTCCTTTTGCATGACTCGTTGCAACGCGTTCCAGGCTCCAGGCTCCCGGCACCAGGCTCAAGGCTGAAGGCTCAAAGCTCAAAGCTCAAGGCTCAAGGCTCCAGGCTCAGGGTAAGTTCTTTTTTCAGGGCTCAAGGCTCCAAGCATAAGGCTTGGGGTCAGTTCCACGCTCAAGGCTCCAGGCTCCTGGCTCCAGGCTCCAGGCTCCAGGCTCCAGGCTAGAGACTGAATGGTTCAGGCTCTTGGCTCCAGGCTCCAGGCTCAAGACTGAATGGTTCAGGCTCTTGGCTCCAGGCTCAAGGCTCCAGGCTCAAGGATCCAGGCTCCAGGCTCCAGAATCCAGGATCGGGGTGAGTTCCATGCTCAAGGCTCCAGGCTCTGCTTTCCAGGCTTCGCTCTACAGGCTCCGGGCTGCGGGCTGCGGGCTCCAGGCTCACGGCTACAGGCTCCAGGCTCATGGCGCTAGGCTCCAGGGTCTTGGTCAGTTGAAGGCTCCGTGCTCCAAGCTACTGGCTCAAGACTCCAGGCTCGGATTAAGTTTCAGGCTCCGGGCTAAAGGATCCAGGCTCCACGCTCTGAGCTCCTTGTTCCAGGCACAGGGCTCCGGGCTTTGGGTCAGTTCCATGCTCCAGGCTCCAGGCTAAAGCCTCTAGGTTCAGGTTCAGTTTTAGGTACTGCACATTGGGCTCAATTGCTCCAGGTTCCGTTCCCCTAACACCAGGTCAAGACTGCAGGTTCCTTGCTCAGGGTCATTTCCAGGCTCTGGGCTCTCGGATCCAGGCTCCAGGCTCCAGGCTCACTGTCAATTCCAGGCTTTTAGGTTCAAGGTTCCGGGCTCAAGGCTCCAACCTCCAGGCTAAATGCTCCGTGCTCTAGGCTTGGGGTCAGTTACGGGCTTCAGGCTCCAAGCTCCAGGATCCATGCTCCGGGCCTGGGGTCAGTAAACGGCTCAGTTTTCCGGGGTCAGTTTTTGGCTCTGGGCTCAAGGATCTGGGATCATGGTCAGGTTGTTGCTCTCGGCTCCAGTTTGCAGGCTCCAGGTTCCATGCTCCATGCTCCAGGCTCCAGGCTCCAGGCTGCAGTCTCCAGGCTCCAGGCTCCAGGCTCCGCGTTCTTTCCTCCGGGATCCAAGCTTTGGGCTCGGAGTTTTTTGTTACTCTGGGCTCCAGGTTTTAGGCTCCATATTTTTGACACAGTTCCATGCTACAAGTTCTATGCTCCAAGTTCGTGACTACGAGTTCCAGGCTAATGGCACCTTGCTCCAGGCTCAAGGCTCCGGTCTCCAGGCTCCGGCCTCGGGGTCAGTTCAATGCTCCGGGCTCAAGACTTCAGGCTCAAGACTTCAGGCTCAAGGCTCAGTGTAAGTTCATGGCTCCAGTCACCAGGCTCTTGACTCAAGGCTCAAGGCTCAGTGCTTCATTCTCTTGGCTCTAGGCTATAGGTTCCAGGGTCGGGGTAAGTTCCAGGCTCTGGGCTCCATTCTTCAGGCTCTTGGCTAAAGGCTCCGGGCTCAGTGGCAGTTCCAGGCTCCGTGCTACCCCCTCAAGGCTCCAGGGTCTTGGCATGGGGTCAGTTCAAAGATCTGGTCTCCAGGTTTTAGGCTCCACTTTTTTAGGCTCGAGTTCAGTTCAAGGCTATAGGCTCCACAGTCCAGGTTCGTTGCTATGTTTTCCAGGATCAAGGCTCCAAGCACAAGGCTGAAGGCTAAAGGCTCCAAGCTCAAGGCTACAGGCTCAGGGTAAGTTCCATGTTCCAGGGTAAAGGCTCCAAGCTCAAGGTTCGAGGTCAATTCCAGGCTCAAGTAATTGGGCTCATGGCTTCGGGCTCCAGGCTCAAGGCACCATTCTTCAAGCTCTTGGCTCCAGGCTCGGGGTCAGTTCCTGGCTCCAGGCTCCATTCTCCGAGGTCAGGGCTTAAGACTCCAGTATCCATGCCCCAGGCTCCGCTCTCCAGGCTTCATGCTTCAAGCTCTAGGATCCAGGCAAAAGGTTCCATGCTCGGGGTCAGTTCCAGGCTCCCTGCTTCAGGCGCCAGGAAAAGTGTCAGTTCCAGGCTCCGGGTTCCCCACTCAAGGATCCAGGTTCCGGGCTCCAGGCTCTGGGCATAGGGTCAGTTCGACGTTCCAATCTCAAGGTTTTAGGCTCCACATTTCAGGCTCGGGGTTTATTCCAGGCTAATGGCTCCATTTTCCAAATTCGTTCCTACACGTTCCAGGCTCCAGTCTCAAGACTCAAGGCTCCCGGCACTAGGTTTTTTCCTGGCTCCGGGCTCCTGACTTTGGGGTTGGGGTCTTCTTCTAGGCTCATGGCTCCAGGCTCCAAGCTCCAGGCTCAAGGCTCCAGTTTCAAAGCTCCAGGCTCTTGGCTCGGGATCAGCTCAGGGCTCCGGGCACCAGGACCCAGGTTTCGGGTTCAGGGTTTTTTCCATGTTCTGGCCTGTGAGCTCCAGACTCCAGGCTCCGGGCATTGGGTCAGGTCCAAGTTCCGGTCTCCAGGCTTTAGGCTCCAGGCTTTGGGCTCAGCCTTTTTTCCATGCTCGGAGTTCCACGCCATGGGCTCCAGGCTCTGGGAACAGGGTCATTTCCATGCTCCGGGCTCAAGAATTCAGGCTGCGGACACGGACTCAGTTCCAGGCTTCGGGCTTCGGGCTTCGGGCTTCGGGCTTCGGGCTTCGGGCTTCAGGCTCAAGACTCCAGGCTCCATGCTCCGATGTCAGGGCATAAGACTCCAGTATCCATGCCCCTGGCTCCGCTCTCCAGGCTCCATGCTTCAAGCTCTAGGATCCAGGCAAAAGGTTCCATGCTCGGGGTCAGTTCCAGGCTCCCTGCTTCAGGCGCCAGGAAAAGTGTCAGTTCCAGGCTCCGGGTTCCCCACTCAAGGATCCAGGTTCCGGGCTCCAGGCTCTGGGCATAGGGTCAGTTCGACGTTCCAGTCTCAAGGTTTTAGGCTCCACATTTCAGGCTCGGGGTTTATTCCAGGCATGCTCCGGGCTCAAGAATCCAGGCTGCGGACACGGACTCAGTTCCAGGCTTCGGGCTTCGGGCTTCAGGCTCAAGACTCCAGGCTCCAGGCTCCAGGCTCCTGGCTTCAGGCTCCAGACTCCAGGCTCAAGGCTCCAGAATCCAGGCTCCAGGCTGCAGGCTCACGGCTCCAAGCTCCAGGCTCCAGGCTCCAGGCTCATGCTCGAGCTCGAGCTCGAGGTCAGTTCCATTCTCGGGGCTGCAGGTTCCTGGCTCAAGGTTCCATTTTCGGGGTCAGTTCCAGTCTCCAAGCTCAAGGCTTGGGTTCAGTTCCACGCTCTAGGCTCCAGACTCCATGCTCAAGACTGCATGGTTAAGGCTCTTGGCCTCAGGCTCCAGGCTCCAGGCTCCAGGCTCCAGGCTCCAGGCTCCAGGCTCCAGGCTTAAGGCTCCAGAATCCAGGCTCCAGGCTCAAGGCTTCAGGCTCACGGCTCCAAGCTCCAGGCTCCAGGCTCTAGGTCAGTTCCATTCTCGGTCCTGCAGGTTCCTGGCTCAAGGTTCCATGCTCGGGGTCAGTTCCAGTCTCCAAGCTCAAGGCTAGGGTTCAGTTCCACGCTCAAGGCTCATGACTCCATGCTCAAGACTGCATGGTTAAGGCTCTTGGCTCCAGGCCCAAGGCTCCAGGCTCCAGGCTCTAGGCTCCAGGCTCCAGGCTCCAGGCTCAAGGCTCCAGAATCCAGGCTCAAGGCTCGGGGTCAGTTCCATGCTCAAGGCTCTCCTCTCCAGGCTTTGCTCTACAGGCTCTGGGCTGTGGGCTCCAGGCTCACGGCTCAAGGCGCCAGGCTCCAAGGTTTTTATTAAGTTGAAGGCTCAGTTCTCAAGGCTACTGGCTCAAGACTCCAGGCTCGGAATCAGTTTCCGGCTCCGGGCTAAAGGATGGAGGGTCCGCGCCCCAGGCTCAAGGCTTCAGGCTCACGGCTCCAAGCTCCAGGCTCCAGGCTCTAGGTCAGTTCCATTCTCGGTCCTGCAGGTTCCTGGCTCAAGGTTCCATGCTCGGGGTCAGTTGCAGTCTCCAAGCTCAAGGCTAGGGTTCAGTTCCACGCTCTAGGCTCCAGACTCCATGCTCAAGACTGCATGGTTAAGGCTCTTGGCTCCAGGCCCAAGGCTCCAAGCTCCAGGCTCCAGGCTCCAGGCTCCAGGCTCCAGGCTCAAGGCTCCAGAATCCAGGCTCAAGGCTCGGGGTCAGTTCCATGCTCAAGGCTCTCCTCTCCAGGCTTAGCTCTACAGGCTCTGGGCTGTGGGCTCCAGGCTCACGGCTCAAGGCGCCAGGCTCCAAGGTTTTTATTAAGTTGAAGGCTCCGTTCTCAAGGCTACTGGCTCAAGACTCCAGGCTCGGAATCAGTTTCCGGCTCCGGGCTAAAGGATGGAGGGTCCGCGCCCCAGGCTCAAGGCTTCAGGCTCACGGCTCCAAGCTCCAGGCTCCAGGCTCTAGGTCAGTTCCATTCTCGGTCCTGCAGGTTCCTGGCTCAAGGTTCCATGCTCGGGGTCAGTTGCAGTCTCCAAGCTCAAGGCTAGGGTTCAGTTCCACGCTCTAGGCTCCAGACTCCATGCTCAAGACTGCATGGTTAAGGCTCTTGGCTCCAGGCCCAAGGCTCCAAGCTCCAGGCTCCAGGCTCCAGGCTCAAGGCTCCAGAATCCAGGCTCAAGGCTCGGGGTCAGTTCCATGCTCAAGGCTCTCCTCTCCAGGCTTTGCTCTACAGGCTCTGGGCTGTGGGCTCCAGGCTCACGGCTCAAGGCGCCAGGCTCCAAGGTTTTTATTAAGTTGAAGGTTCCGTTCTCAAGGCTACTGGCTCAAGACTCCAGGCTCGGAATCAGTTTCCGGCTCCGGGCTAAAGGATGGAGGGTCCGCGCCCCAGGCTCCTTTTTCCAGGCATTGGGCTCCAGGCTAGGGGTCAGTTCCATGCTCCAGTCTCAATGCTAAAGGCTCTAGGCTCGTGGTCAGTTTCAGGTACTGCAAATTGAGCTCCAGGCTCCAGACTTTCTGTCACTTCCAGGCTTTTGGATCATGGTTCCGGGCTCCGGGCTCCGGGCTCCAGGCTCCAGGCTCCAGATTCAGCGCTGAAGGTTACAGGCTAGAGGTCCAGGGTCATTTCTAAGCTCTGGGCTCCACGCTCTAGGCTCCAGGCTCTGGGCTTGGGGTCAGTTCCAAGCTCTGGGCACCAGGTTGCTGGCTACAGATTCCAGGTTCCATGCTCCAAGGTCCGGGCTCCAGGCTTCAGGCTCCATGCTCGGGGTTTTTCCAGGCTCTGGGCTGAAGAATTCAGTCTCAGGGTCAGTTCCAAGCTCCGGGCTATGGACTCCAGGCTCCAGGCTCCAGGCTTCGGGCTCTTTGCTCCGAGCTTTAGGTTCCGGGTCATAGTTCCAGACTCCGTTCTCCAGGGTTTGGGCTCGGGGTCAGTTCAGGGCTCAGGGCTCCAGGTTTCAGGTTCTGGGCTCTGGGCTCCACACTCCAGGCTCAAGGTTCATAGCTCCAGAATCCAGGTTCGGGGTAAGTTCAAGGTTCCAGGCTCCAGGCTTCAGGCTCCAGGCTCTTGGTGCTGGGCTTAAGGCTCCAAGCTCCAGGTTCCAGGCAACATGCTCGGGGTCAGTTCCATGCTTCGGGCTCGTGGCTTCATGCTCCAGGATCCAAGCTCCCAGTTCAGTTTCAGTTCCATGGTCAGGTCTTCAGGCTCCGGGCTCCACGCTTCGGGCTCTGGGCTCGGGGTCAGTTCAAGGCTCCGGCTCTAGGCTCTTTTCACAGGGTAAGTTCGAGGCTCCGGGCTGAGAGCTTTAAGCTCTGGATATTCTTCCAGGCTTCAGGCTCAAGGCTCTAGGGCCCAAGATCCAGACTAAGGGCTCCAGGCTTCAGGTTTCGGGTTTGGGGTCTATTCCAGGCTCCGGGCTCCAAGCTACAGTCTCGAGTAAAGTTCCAGGCTCCAGGTTCCTTTCTACTGGCTCAAGGCTCTTGGCTCAGGGCTCCAGTTTCGGGGTCAGTTCCAGGCTCCGGGCTCAAGGTTCCATGCTTGGGGTCAGTTCCAGGCTCCGGGCACATGGCTCAAGGCATGGGGTCAGTGCGAGGATCTGGGTTCCGGGTCTTTTTGATCTGGGCTCCAGGCTCCGCGCTCCAGGCTCAAGTCTCCAGGCTTCAGGCTCTAACCTCCAGGTTCCTCGCTCCAGGCTCTTGGTCATTTCCAAGCTCTGTGTTCCAGGCTATAGGTTCCAGACTCTTGGCTCGGGGTCTGTTCAAGGCTCCGGGCTCCGGGCTCCGGGCTCCGGGCTCCGGGCTCCGGGCTCCATACTCTGGGCCTTGGGTCAGTAAAGGGCTCCAGGCTATAGGCCCTAGGATCAGGGTCAGTTTTTTTCTCCGGGCTCCAGTTTCCAGGCTCTAGGTTCCATGCTCCAGGCTCCAGGCTCCGCGTTCCTTCCTTTGGGATCCAGGCTTTGGGCTGGGAGTTTGTTCGTTGCTCTGGGCTCCATTTTTTAGGCTCCAAATTTTGTGCACAGTTCCAGGTTAAAGGTTCTATGCTCTTAGTTCATGACTAGGCGTTACAGGCTAATGGCATCTGGCTCCAGGCGCAAGGCTCTGGTCTCCAGGCTCCAGCCTCGGGGTCAGTTAAATGCTCTGGGCTAAAGACTTCAGGCTCAAGGCTCAGGGTCAGTTCATGGCTCTATACTCCAGGCTCAAAGCTCTTTTCTTCATGCTCTGGGCTCCAGGCTTTAGGTTCTAGGGTTGGGGTCAGTTCCAAGATCTGGTCTCCAGGTTTTTGGCTCCACTTTTCGGGCTTGGGGTCAGTTCCAGGCTACAAGCTCCATAGTCCAGGTTTGTGTATATGCGTTCCAGGCTTAAGGCTCCAAGCACAAGGCTCCAGGATTAAGGCTCCAAGCTCAAGGCTCCAGGCTCGGGGTAAGTTCCATGCTCAAGTCACAAGGCTCTAGGCTCCGAGCTGTAGGCTCAAGGTACAATGCTTCAAGCTCTTTGCTCAAGGCTCCAGGCTCGGGGTCAGTTCCAGGCTCCGGGCTCCATGCTCCGCGGTCAGGATTCCAGACTCAAGACTCCAGGCTCCAGGCTCACAGCTCCAGGCTTCAGGCTCTCGGCTCAAGGCTCCAGGCTCCAGGCTCAAGGCTACAGGCAATGCTCCAGGCTGCGGGCTTCTGGCTGTGGGCTCCAGGCTCAAGACTAAAGGCTCTATGCTCCAGGCTCCAGGCTCCAGGCTCCAGGCTCCAGGCTCCAGGCTCCAGTTTCCAGGCTCCGGGCATGGAGTCAGTTCCAAGGTCCAGTCTCCCGGCTCAAGGCGCTAGGCTTCTGGCTCGGGGTAAGTTCCATGCTCTTGGCTCAAGGCTCCAAGGTCAAGACTCTGGGTAGTTCAAGGCTCAAGTCAATGAGCTCTAGGCTCCAAGCTCCAAGCTCATTGTTCCAGGTACGGGGTAATTTCAAGTCTTCAGTCTTGAGTCTTTAGTCTCGAGGTTCCATTCCCGCGGTAAGTTCCAGGCTCCAGCCTCCAGGTACGGGCTCAAGGCTGCACGCTCCAAGTTCCGCGCTCCAGGCTCAAGGCTCCAGGCACGGGGTCATTTCCAGGCTCCGGACTCCAGGCTTAAATTTCCATGCTTACGCCTCACGGCTCCATGCTCCGGGCTCCAGGCTCGGGGTAAGTTCCAGGCTCTGTGCTCGTGGTCAGGTCAAAGCTCCGGGCTCATGGCTCCCTGCACGGGGTCAGTTTGAGGATCTGGGCTCCGAGCTCATGACCCAAGGCTCCAGGTTATTTTTAAGTTGCAGGCTCCGTTCTCCAGGTTAACGTCTCCAGACTCCGGGCTCGGGTTCAGTAAAAGACTCGGGGCTTGGTGCTCCGTGTTTCGTACTGCGGTCTTCGGCCTCCTGGCTCCGAGCTCCATGGTCCGGACTCCGGGCTCCGGGTTCCGCGCTCCGGCCTCCGGGCAGCATGTTTGGGGTCATTTCCAGGCTTACGGGCTAAAGGCTCCGGTCTCGTGTTCAGTTCCAGGTTAGAGGCTCCGGGCTTTTTTCGTTGGGCTGGAGGCTTCAGGCTCACGAAAATGCCCAGACCTCTCCGTTTTCCTTGTTTTCTGAGTAGAAGAGGCAAAAATGTCATTTTTGAGCGTTTCAGATGATGAGAAGCTTTTTTTTTTCCACTTTAAGACAAGAAAGTCTTGGTCTCAAGGAAAATTTTAAGAACTGATAACACTCGAAAAAAAGGCAATAAACCACATATTTCTGACTTGTTTTTTTTTTTTTTTTTTTTTTTTTTTTGCGTTTTTCTACTTTTCTGACTAGAAGTGGAAAACATGTTATTTTTGAGGGTTTCAGACTATAAGAAGCTGTTTTGGTCACTTTGAGAAAAGGATGTTTTTTCTAAAGCAGAACTTCATGAGCTGAGAAGATTTTGACAAAACACCCATAAAACACTTATATCTGACTTTTTTTTTTGTTTTCATGCTTTTCTTACAATATAGGTAAAAATGTCATTTTGAGCGTTTCACGCGATAAGAAGCTATTTTGGTCACTTTGACGCAAGGATGTTTTTTTCTCAAGCAAAACGTCATGAACTGAAAAGACTTTAACAAAACTGCTATAAAGCACTTATTTCTGACTTGTTTTTAGTGTTTTGATGATTTTCTGAGTAGAAGAGGAAAAATTTTTATTTTTTAGCGTTTCAGACGATAAGAAGCTGTGTTGGTCACTTTGAGACAAAGATGTTTTTTTTCAAGAAGAACTTCATGATTTGAGAAGACATTTAAGAAACAGCCATAAAACACCTATTTCTGACTCTTTCTTATTGTTGTTTCGCTTTCACTCTTTTTTACTGTTTCTTCGCTCTTCTTAGAAGAGGTAAAAATGTCATTTTTGAGCGTTTCAGACGATAAGAAGCTGTTTTGGTCACTTTGAGAAAAAGATGTATTTTTTTCAAGCAGAACTTCATGATTAGAAAAGACTTTTAAGAAACAGCCATAAAACACTTATTTCTGACTTGTTTTTTGTGTTGTCATGCTTTTCTGAGTAGAAGAGGTAAAAATGTCCTTTTTGAGCGTTTCAGACGATAAGAAGCTTTTTTTGTCACTTTGAGACAAGGATGTTTTTTTTCTAAAGCAAAACATCATGAACTGAAAAGACTTTGACAAAACAGCCATAAAACACATATTTCTTTCTTGTTTTTAGTGTTTTCATGCTTTTTTGAGTAGAAGATTCAAAATTTTCATCTGAGCGTTTCAGACGATAAGAAGCTGTTTTGGTCACTTTAAGACAACGATGTTGTTTTTCCAGCAGAACTTCATGATTGTAGAGGACTTTTAAGAAAACGCCATAAAACACTTTTTTCTGACTTGTTTTTAGTGTTTTCATGCTTTTCTCAGTAGAAGAGGCAAAAATGTCATTTTTGAGCGTTTCACCCGATAAGAATCACTTTTTGTCACTTTGAGACAAGGATGTTTTATCACAAGCAGAACATCAGGACCTGAGAAGACAATGACAAAATAGCCATCAAACATTTTTTTTTTGACTTGTTATTTTAGTGTTTTCATGCTTTTCTGACTATATTGTTAAAAATGTCATTTTAAAGCGTGTCACGCAAGGAAAAGCTGATTTGGTCACTTTTGAGACAAGGATGTTTTGTGTCGAGTAGAACGTAAAAGCTTCACACTTTCTTCTGGCATTTCTCAAACCGCCCCGTGGAGATGGAATGCTGCCTTACATTGCAACCTCACTCTAGAGGAAGAACTCTGTCCATGGTCCTGATTCTTTGTCTTTCTTTCTCTCTTTCTCTCTCTCTACCTCTTTCCTCCAACCCCCTTAAAGCTGCACACTGGCGTGCATGAACGAGGAAGAGCACTGGGAAATTTCTCACTGACCCTTGTCAGGGTTAGACAGGGACGGCTGGTGGACGGTGTGGACTCTGTCTTTTTTCCAGCCCGTGTGGGACATTGTTATTTTTCCAGAGACAGAACACCGGTTAGCCTAACCCCTTTTTTAAGCTCCGGTTCTTTTCTCATCTGGAGCTGGATAACGATAAAACATGAACCGTATGTTGAACTTTGTTATTTCTTTTCCAGAGACAACCACTATAAGCCTTACACCTTTTTTTTTTTTTTTTTTTAACCTCCGGGGCTTCTCCTCAACTTCAGCCCGAAACCGAACCTTGTTCCAGGTCTGAATCTTTTCCCCTCTCTCCCCCTCTTTTCTCTCCAGCCCCCTTAAAGCTTCTCACTGAGTTGTGGAACTTTTTCAAACCCCCCCAGTGGGAACGGAATGCTTCCCAACATCATCGTTTCACACTCGGGGAAGAACTCTCGCCCGGGTCCTGGTTCTTCATTTCCCCTTCCCTCCCTCTTTTTCTTCCATCCACCTTGAAGCTGCACATTGGCATGCGCTGAGGAGGAGGAACGCCGGGAAATGTCGCGCTTACCCGTGTCAGGATTAGGTCGGGACGGCCGGTGGACCGTGTGGACTCTGTCTTTTTTACAGGCCTGTGTGGGACTTTTCTTTTTTTTTTACAGGCCTGTGTGGGAATCTGTTATGTTCTTTAAAAGACAGAACGCCGGATAGCTGATCCCCTTTTTAACCTCCGGTGTTTTTCTCATCTGGAACCTGATAACGGTAAAACTCGATCCGTATTGTGGGACTTTGTTTTTCTTTTTTTTCCCAGACAGAACCCCTGTAAGCCTAACCCCTTTTTGACCTCTGGTGCTTTTCTCAGGTGGAGCTTGATAACGGTAAAACTCAAAACGTCTGATGCCATTTTTCAGAACTCTGCTCCTCCCTGTCCTGGTCTTACTCTTTTTTTTTCTGTCTCTCAACCACTCTTTCGTCCAGCCACCTTAAAGCTGCACAGTGAGTTCTGGCATTTTTAAAACCCTCCCGTGGAGATGGAATGCCACCCCACATTGCAGCCACACAGTGGGGGCTGAACTCTGGCCCTCCTTGCCTGTCTTCGGTGTGACTCGGGCTTCTACAAACTGATTGCACTTGCTGTGTCTTTGACTGTGTCTTTGAAAAGTGCTCTATCAATAAAATGTATTGACTATTTTGCCTACTTACTGTCTGACTCTCCCCCCCCCCCCCCCCCCCCCCCCCCCCCCTTTCTTATTCAGCCACCTTAAAGCTTCACACTGGGACTGAAAATCACATCCTCTTGCCTGGTTAGGGTTAGGGCTGAGGCCAGGTTAGGGCACCCGGCTCGGGCTTAGTTCAAGGGTTTAGGGTTAGGGCTGAGACCAGGGACAGGGTTGGGGCTCCGGGCTCGGGCTTAAGTTCCAGGGTTCAGGCAAGTGTCAGGGTTTGGGCTCCAAGCTCGGGCTCAGTTACAGGCTCCAGACTAAAGGCTCTAGGCTCCTGGCTCTAGGCTCTAGGCTCTGAGGTCCGGGCTCTGAGCTCCGGGCTCCAGGCTCCATGGTCCAGGCTCTGCGTTCCTTGCTCCAGGCTCGGTGTCAGTTCCAAGCTTCGGGCTCAAGGCTCCGGTCTCCAGGTACCGGGCTCCGGGCTCCGGGCTCCGGGCTCCTATTTTTTGGTCTTTTCCAGGCTACAATCTCCAGGCAAAAGGCTCCAGACTCAAGGATTGGGGTCAGTTCAAGGCTCCGGGCTCAAGGCTCCAGGCTCAAAGCTCTGGGTTCGGGGTCAGTTCCAAGCTCTGGGCACCGGGCTTCAGGCTCCAGATTCAAGACACCATGCTCCACGCTCAGGGCGCCGGGCTCCAGGGTCCATGCACCAAGCTCCGGGCTCCTGGCTCCATGCTCCAAGCTCCAAGCTCCAGGCTCCGGGCTCCTGGCTCCGGGCTCAAGGCTTCAGGTTCCAGGCTCAGGGTTTGTTCCAGGCTCGGGGTTCCAGGTTTCAGTCTCACGGTCAGTTCCAGGCTCTGGGTTCCAGCGTCCTACGTCTTGGCTCCGCACTCAAAGCTCCGGGCTCCAGGCTCAAGGCTTAGGGCTCAGGGCTCCGGGCTCAGTGTCAGTTCCAGGCGTCGGGCTCCAGGCTCAGGGCTCCAGGCTCCAAGGTTCAAGTTCCAGGCTCAAGGCTACATGCTCCAGGCTCCAGGCTTATGGTTCAGGGCTCAGGGCTCCAGGCTCAATGTAAGTTATAGGCTCTGGGCTCCAGGCTCAGCGCTCCAGGCTCCAAGCTTCAAGTTACAGGCGCAAGGCTACATGCTCCAGGCTGCAGGTTCCAGGCTCAAGGCTTCAGGCTCCAGGCTCAAGGCTCTTGGCTCCAGGCTCCGCACTCAAGGCTCCGAGGCATTGGGTAAGTTCAAAGTTCTGGGATCCAGGCTTCAGGCTCCAGGCTCCAGGCTCCAGGCTTCGGGTTCCACACCCTGGGCTCAAGACTCTGGGCACGGGGTTTTTTCCAGTCTCCGGGCTCCAGACTTTTGGCTTTGGGTCTTCTTCCAGGCTCCATGCTCCCGGCTCAAAGCTCATGGCTCTGGGTTCGGGATCAGTTCCAGGCTCCGGGTTCCAGGCCCCAGGTTCCGGGGTCGGGGTCATTTCCAAGCATGAAACTCCTGGCTCAAGGCTCTGCAATCAAAGATCCAGGCTCTGGGCTCCAGGCTCCATTCACGGGTTCAGTTCCAGTCTCAAGGTTCCTTGCTCAAGGCTCCGGGCTCCGGGTTCCAGTCTTTGGGCTCAGAGTCATCTTCCAGGATCCAGACTCCAGGCTCCAGGTTCCAGGCTCAAAGCTCCAGGCTCCACGTTCCAGGCTATGGGCTCGTGATCAGTTCCAGTCTCTGGCCTCCAGGCTCCAGGATTTGGGTTCGGGGTCAGTTCCAGTCTCCTGGCTCCAGTCTCCGTGATCCAGGCTTTTGGCTTATTGTTTTCTTCCAGGCTCTTCACTCCAGGCTCCAGGCTCGTGATCAGTTCGAGGCTCCAGGCTCTAGGGTCCGGCGTCAGTTCCAGGCTCCGCGCTCCAGGTTCCAGGCTCATCGATCCAGTATCATGGCTCCGAATTCAGGGTCAGTTCCATGCTCCAGGCTCCAGTCTCCAGTTCAGTTCAAAGCTCCAGGCTCCAGGCTCCAAGTTCCAGACTCCGGGTTCAAGTCTCCAAGCTCAAGGCTCCAGGCTCCGGGTATGGAGTCGGTTCTAAGTTCCGGTCTCCCGGCTGTCAGGCACAAGGCTTCTTGCTCGGGGTAAGTTGCATGCTTGGGGTTGCACACCCAGGGCTTCAGGTTCATGGCACGGGTTTTTTCCAGGCTCCGCGTTCCAGGCTATGGGCTTGTGATCAGTTCCAGTCTCTGGCCTCCAGGCTCCAGGATTTGGGTTCGGGGTCAGTTCCAGTCTCCTGGCTCCAGTCTCCGTGATCCAAGCTTTGGGCTTGTTGTCTTCCTCCAGGCTCTTCACTCCAGGCTCCAGGCTCATGATCAGTTCGAGGTTCCAGGCTCCCGGGCTCTAGGGTCCGGCGTCAGTTCAAGGCTCCGGGCTACAGGTTCCAGGTTCCAGGTTCCAGGTTCCAGGTTCCAGCCTCCAGGCTCATCGATCCAGTATCCGGGCTCCGGATTCAGGGTCAGTTCCATGCTCCAGTCTCCAGGCTCCAGTCTCCGGTTCAGTTCAAAGCTCCAGGCTAAAGGCTCCAAGTTCCAGACTCCAGGCTCAAGTCTCCAAGCTCAAGGCTCCAGGCTCCGGGCATGGAGTCGGTTCCAAGTTCCGGTCTCCCGGCTATCAGGCACCAGGCTTCTTGCTCTGGGTAAATTGCATGCTTGGGGTTGCACACCCAGGGCTCCAGGCTCATGGCACGGGGTTTTTTCCAGGCTCCGAGCTCCAGGCTTTGGGCTCGGGGTCTTCTTCCAGGCTCTAGGCTCAAGGCTCCAAGTTAAAGGCTCCTGGCTCATGGCTCAAAGCTCCAGGCTAAAGATCAGTTCCAGTCTCTGGTCTCCAGGACCCAGGTTTCGGGATCGGTGTGTATTCCATGCTCTGGTCTTCGGGCTCCAGGATCCAGGCTTCGGGCTCGGGGTAAGTTCCATGCTCGGGGATCCACGCCCCTGGCTCCAGGCTCTGAGAACGGGGTGATTTCCACACTCCGGGCTCCAGAATCCAGGTTTAAAGCTCCGCACTCTGGGTCAGTTCTAGGCTCCGGACTCCAGGCTCCAGGCTCCAGGCTCCAGGCTCACGGCTCCATGCTCACGGCTCAATGCTCCGAGCTCCAGGCTCCAGGCTTGGGGAAAGTTCCAGGGTTCCAGGGCTCTGGGCTCAAGGCTCTGGGATCAGGGTCAGTTTTTTGCTCCGGGCTCCAGTTTGCAGGCTCCAGGCTCATGGCTCCATGCTCACAGCTCAATGCTAATAGCTCAAGGCTCCAGGCTCCAGGCTCCAGGCTCCAGGCTCCAGGCTCCAGGTTCGAGGTCAGTTCCAGTCTCCGGGCTACAGGGTCCTGGCTCAAGGTTTTTACCTCGGGGTCAGTTCTAGGCTCTGGGCTCAAGGCTCCAGGCACAGGGTCATTTCCAGGCTCCGGGCTCAAGACTCCAGGATCCAGGTTCTTGACTTGCGGTCTGTACAAGGCTTTGGGCTCCCGGCTCCTGGCTCACGGCTCAATGCTCACGGCTACATGCTCCGGGCCCCAGGTTCCGAGCTCAAGGTTCTGTGCTCGGGGTCAATTCCAGGCTCCGGCGCTCAACGCTTCATGTTCAGGGCTCTGGGCTTGGGGTCATTTTTATGCTCCAGGCTCCAAGGTCCAGACTTAAGGTCAGTTCCAGGCTCTATGCTCCAGGCTCCAAGCTCACGGCTCCATGCTACAGGATCCAGGCTTGGGGTAAGTTCCAGTGTTCGGGTTCAAGGCTCAGGGATCAAGGCTCAATCTTCATGGTCAGTTCAAGGCTCCGGGTTCTTTTCTCCGGATTCGGGGTAACTTCGAGTATGTGGGTTCTGGGCTCAAGTCTTTAAGGACTGGGCTCTAGATTCTACGCACTAGGCTAAAGGCTCCAGGCTCACGGCTACATGCTCCAAGCTCAAGGTGTAAGGCTCCAGGGTCTTGGTCAGTTGCAGACTCCTTTCTCTAGGAAACCGGCTCACGATTACAGGCTCGGGATCAGTTTCAGGCTCCGGGCTTTGGGATCCAGGCTCCGCGCTACAGGCTCCTGGTTCAAGGCACAGGGCTCCGGGCATGGGGTCAGTTCCGTGCTCCAGGATCAAGGCTCAAGACTCTAGGCTCGGGGTCTGTTTCAGGAACGCATATCGGGCTCCAGGCTCCAGGCTCCATGCCCCAAAAACCAGGTCAAGGCTCCAGGTTCCTTGCAAAGAGTAATTTCCTGGCTGTGGGCTCTGGGCCCAAGGCTCAAAGCTCTAGGCTAAAGGCTCAGTGTCAGTTCCAGGCTTTGGGCTCCAGGTTCCGGGCTCCAAGGCACCATGCTCCAAGCTGCAGGCTCCATGCTCTGGGCTTGGGGTCAGTTAAGGGCTCCAGGCTCCAGGCTAGAAGCTCCAGGCTCCATGCTCCATGCTCCGGGCTTGGGGTCTGTAAAGGGCTCCAGGCTCAAAGCTCCATGCTCCAGGCTCCAGACTCCAGGCTCCATGCTTCAAGCTTTGGGATCCTGGCTAAAGACTCCATGCTCGGGGTCAGTTCCAGGCTCGAGGCTCCATTCTTCAGGCTCCGGGCTAAAGGCTCAGGGCTCAGTGTCAGTTCCAAGCTCCGAGCTCCCCACTCAAGGCTCAAGGCTACGGGCTCAAGGCTCTGGGCATGGGGTCAGTTCCAATTTCCGGTCTCCGGGTTTGAGGCTCCACATTTAAAGCTCGGGGTCAGTTCAAGGCTAATGGCTCCATTTTCCAGGCTTGTTGCTACGCATTGAAGGCTCCAGGCTCCCGGCACCGGGCTCGAGGCTGAAGGCTCAAAGCTCAAGGCTCCAGGCTCGGGGTAAGTTCCTTGCTCTGGGCACAAGCCTCCAAGCTCAAGGCTTTGGGTCAGTTCCATGCTCTTGGCTCCAGGGTAAATGCTAAAGGCAACATGGTTAAGGCTCTTGGCTTCAGGCTCCAGGCTCAAGGCTCCAGGCTCAAGCTCCAGGCTCCAGGTTCAGGGTCAGTTCCAGGCTCAAGGCCCCAGGCTCTTCTCTCAAGGCTTCACTCTCCAGGCTACGGGCTTTGGGCTCCAGGCTCACGACTAAAGGCTCCAGGCTCCAGGCTCAAGGCTCAAGGCGCCAAGCTCCAGGGTCTTGGTCAGTTGAATGCTCCATGCTCAAGGCTACTGGCTCCCGACTCCAGGCTCGGAATCAGTTTCAGGCTCCGGGCTAAAGGATCCCGGCTCCGTGCTCCAGGCTCCTTGTTCCAGGCACAGGGCTCTGGGCTTGGGGTCAGTTCCATGTTCCGGGCTACAGGCTAAAGCCTCTAGGCTCGGGGTCACTTTCAGGCACCTCACATTGGGCTCCAGGCTCCAGGCTCCGTGCCCCTAACACCAGGTCAAGGCTCAGGGTTCCTTGTTCAGGGTAATTTCCAGGCTGTGGGCTCTGGGCTCTTGGCTCCAGGCTCTAGGCTTTTGGCTCCGTTTCAGTTCCAGGCTTTGGGCTCCAGATTCCCGGCTCCAGGCTCCATGCTCCATGCTCCATGCTCCGTTGTTGGGGTCAGTTAAGGGCTCCAGGCTCCAAGCTCAAGGCTCCATGCTCCATGCTCCGGGCCTTGGGTCAGTTAAGGGCTCCAGGCTCCAGGCCCAAGGCTAAAGGCTCAAGGCTCCAGACTCCAGGCTCCAGGCTCCACGCTAAACGCTCCATTCTCCGATTTCAAGAATCCGAGCTCGGGTTAAGTTCCCTGCTTCTGGCTCAGGGCTCAAGCCTAAAGTCTCCAGGCTTCAGATTCCGGGCTCCCTGCTGAAGTCTCATTGCTCTGCGCTCAAGGCTCCGGGCTCTAGGCTTAGGGCTTTGGGGCAGTTCCATTCTCCGGGTACAAGGCTTAATGCTCCAGGCTTAAGGCTCTTGGTAAGTTCCAGGCTCCAGGCTCAAGGTTCTTGGCTCTAGGCTCCAGGTTCAGGCTCCAGGCTTCGGGCTCCAGGTTCCAGACACCGCGCTCCAGGATCCGGGATCGGGGTCAGTTCGAGGCTTTGGGCTCAAGGCTCTTGGATAAAAGTCAGTTTTTTTCTCCGGGCTCCAGTTTGCAGACATCAGGTTCCATGCTCAGGGCTCCAGTTTGAAGGCTCCAGGTTCCATGCTCAGGGCTCCAGGCTCCAAGCTCCAGGCTCCAGGCTCCAGGTTCTGCGTTCCTTCCTCCCGGATCCAGGCTTTTGGCTCAGAGTATTTTCGTGGCTCCAGGCTACTGGTTTAAGGTTCCATATTTTGGGCCAAGTTCCAGGCTACAGGTTCTATGCTCCAGGTTCGTGACTACGCTTTCCAGGGTAATGGGACCTGGCTCCGGGCTCAAGGCTATAATCTCAAGGCTCCAATCTCGGGGTCAGTTCCATGCTCCAGGCTCAAGACTCCAGGGTAAAGTCTCACGGTCAGTTCATGGCTCCAGTCACAAGGCTCTAGACTCCATGCTTAAGGCTCCATGCTTCATGCTGTGGGCTCCAGGCTATAGGCTCTAGGGTATGGGTCAGTTCCAGGCTCCTGGCTCCATGCTTCAGGCTCTGGGCTCAAGGTTCCGGGATAAGTGTCAGTTCCAGGCTCCGTGCTCCCCCCTCAAGGCTACAGGCTCTGAGCTCCAGGCTCTTGGCATGGGGTGAGTTCCAGGCTCAAGACTGAATGGTTCAGGCTCTTGGCTCCAGGCTCAAGGATCCAGGCTCCAGAGTCCAGGTTCCAGGCTCGGGGTCAGTTCCATGCTCAAGGCTCCAGGCTCTGCTTTCCAGGCTTCGCTCTACGGGCTCCAGGCTCAAGGCGCTAGGCTCCAGGGTCTTGGTCAGTTGAAGGCTCCGTGCTCCAGGCTACTGTCTCCAGACTCCAGGCTCGGATTCAGTTTCAGGCTCTGGGCTAAAGAATCCAGGCTCCGCGCTCCAGGCTCCTTGTTCCAGGCACAGGGTTCCGGGCTTTTGGTCATTTCCATGCTCCAGGCTCCAGGCTCCAGGCTCCAGGCTAAATACTCTTGGTTCGGGGTCAGTTTCAGGTACTGCACATTGGGCTCCATGCTCCAGGTTCCGTTCCCCTAACACCAGGTCAAGACTCCAGGTTCCTTGCTCAGGGTAATTTCCAGGTTCTTGGCTCTGGGCTCTGGGCTCCAGGCTCCAGGATTCAGGCTCCAGGCTCCAGGCTCACTGTCAGTTCCAGGCTTTTAGGTTCTAGGTTACGGGCTCCAGGCTCCAACCTCCAGGCTCCATGCTCCATGCTCCAGGCTTGGGGTCAGTTAAGGGCTTCAGGGTCCAGGCTCCAGGATCCATGCTCCGGGCCTGGGGTCAGTAAAGGGCTCAGTTTTCCGGGGTCAGTTTTAGGCTCTGGGCTCAAGGCTCTGGGATCATGGTCAATTTACTGGCTCTCGGCTCCAGTTTGCAGGCTCCAGGTTCCATGCTCCAGGCTCCAGGGTCCAGGGTCCAGGCTCCAGGCTCCAGGCTCCAGGCTCCAGGCTGCAGTCTCCAGGCTCCAGGCTCCGCGTTCTTTCCTGCGGGATCCAGGCTTTGGGCTCGGAGTTTTTTTGTGGCTCTTGGCTCCAGGTTTTAGGCTCCATATTTTTGGCACAGTTCCATGCTACAGGTTCTATGCTCCAAGTTCGTGACTACGCATTCCAGGCTAATGGCACCTGGCTCCAGGCTCAAGGCTCTGGTCTCCAGGCTCTGGCCGTGGTGTCAGTTCAATGCTCCGGGCTCAAGACTTCAGGCTCAAGGCTCAGTGTAAGTTCATGGCTCCAGTCACCAGGCTCTTGACTCAAGGCTCAAGGCTCAGTGCATCATTCTCTGGGCTCCAGGTTATAGGTTCCAGGGTCGGGGTAAGTTCAAGGCTCTGGGCTCCATTCTTCAGGCTCTTGGCTAAAGGCTCCGGGCTCAGTGTCAGTTCCAGGCTCCGTGCTACCCCCTCAAGGCTCCGGGGTCTCCGGGGTCGGAGTCAGTTCCAAGATCTGGTCTCAAGGTTTTAGGCTCTACTTTTATTTAGGCTCGAGTTCAGTTCAAGGCTATAGGCTCCACAGTCCAGGTTCGTTGCTATGTTTTCCAGGCTCAAGGCTCCAAGCACAAGGCTCCAGGCTAAAGGCTCCAAGCTCAAGGCTACAGACTCAGGGTAAGTTCCTGGCTCCAGGCTCCATGCTCCGGGGTAAGGGCTCAAGACTCCAGTATCCATGCCCCAGGCTCCGCTCTCCAGGCTCCATGGTTAAAGCTCTGGGATGAAGGCAAAAGGCTCCATGCTCGGGGTCAGTTCCAGGCTCCGGGTTCCACGCACAAAGATCCATGTTCCGGGCTCCAGGCTCTGGGCATAGGGTCAGTTCGACGTTCCGGTCTCAAGGTTTTAGGCTCCACATTTCGGGCTCGGGGTTTATTCCAGGCTAATGGCTCCATTTTCCAAAGTCGTTGCTACACATTCCAGGCTCCAGGCTCTAGACTCAAGGCTCCTGGCACGAGGTCTTTTCCAGGCTCCGGGCTCCTGGCTTTGGGCTTGGGGTCTTCTTCTAGGCTCTATGCTCCATGCTCATGGCTCCAGGCTCCAAGCTCCAGGCTCAAGTATCAGGGCTCAAAGCTCCAAGGTCTTGGCTCTGGATCAGCTCAGGGCTCCGGGCACCAGGACCCAGGTTTCGGGTTCAGGGTTTTTCCCATGTTCTGGCCTGTGAGCTCCAGACTCCAGGCTCCGGGCATTGGGTCAGGTCCAAGTTCCGGTCTCCAGGCTTTAGGCTCCAGGGTTTGGGCTCGGCCTTTTTTCAATGCTCGGAGTTCCATGCCCTGGGCTCCAGGATCTGGGAACAGGGTCATTTCCACGCTCCGGGCTCAAGAATCCAGGATCCGGACACGGACTAAGTTCCAGGCTTCGGGCTTCAAGCTCAAGACTCCAGGCTCCAGGCTCCAGGCTCCAGGCTCCAGACTCCAGGCTCCAGAATCCAGGCTCCAGGCTGCAGGCTCCAGGCTCCAAGCTCATGGCTCCAGGCTCCAGGCTCAAGGCCCCAAGCTTCAGCTCGAGCTCAAGCTCGAGGTCAGTTCCATTCTCGGGGCTGCAGGTTCCTGTCTCAAGGTTCCATGCTCGGGGTCAGTTCCACTCTCCAAGCTCAAGGCTTTGTTTCAGTTCCACGCTCTAGGCTCCAGACTCCATGCTCAAGACTGCATGGATAAGGCTCGTGGCTTCAGGCTCCAGGCTCCAGGCTCCAGGCTCCAGGTTCAGGGTCAGTTCCAGTCTCAAGGCTCCAGGCTCTTCTCTCAAGGCTTCACTCTCCAGGCTACGGGCTTTGCGCTCCAGGCTCACGACTAAAGGCTCCAGGCTCAAGGCGACAGGCTCCAGGGTCTTGGTCAGTTGATGGCTCCATGCTCAAGGCTACTGGCTCCAGACTCCAGGCTCGGAATCAGTTTCAGGCTCCGGGCTAAAGGATCCCGGCTCCGTGCTCCAGGCTCCTTGTTCCAGGCACAGGGCTCTGCGCTTGGGGTCAGTTCCATGTTCCGGGCTACAGGCAAAAGCCTCTAGGCTCGGGGTCAGTTTCAGGCACCCCACATTGGGCTCCAGGCTCAAGGCTCCAGGCTCCGTGCCCCTAATACCAGGTCAAGCCTCAGGGTTCCTTGCTCAGGGTAATTTCCAGGCTGTGGGCTCTGGGCTCTTGGCTTCAGGCTCCAGGCTTTTGGCTCAGTTTCAGTTCCAGGCTTTGGGCTCCAGATTCCGGGCTCCAGGCTCCATGCTCCATGCTCTGTGGTTGGGGTCAGCTAAGGGCTCCAGGCTCCAAGCTCAAGGTTCCATGGTCCATGCTCTGGGCCTTGGGTCAGTTAAGGGCTCCAGGCTCCAGGCTCAAGGCTAAAGGCTCCAGGCTCCAGGCTCCAGGCTCCAGGCTCCAGGCTCCAGACACCAGGCTCCAGGCTCCATGCTCCACGCTCCATTCTCCGATTTCAAGAATCCGAGCTAGGGTTAAGTTCCCGGCTTCTGGCTCAGGGCTCAAGCCTCAAGTCTCCAGGCTTCAGATTCCGGGCTCCCTGCTAAAGTCTCATTGCTCTGCGCTCAATGCTCCGGGTTCAAGGCTTAGGGCTTTTGGGCAGTTCGATTCTCCGGGTACAAGGCTTAATGCTCCAGGCTTAAGGCTCTGGGTAAGTTCCTAGGCTCCAGGCTCAAGGCTCTTGGCTCTAGGCTCCAGGTTCAGGCTCCAGGCTCCAGGCTCCTGGCTCCTGGCTCCGGGCTCCAGGTTCCAGACACCGCGCTCCAGGATCCGGGATCGGAATCAGTTAGAGGCTTTGGGCTCAAGGCTCTGGGATAAAAGTCAGTTTTTTTCTCCGGGCTCCAGTTTGCAGACATCAGGTTCCATGCTCAGGGCTCCAGTTTGCAGGCTCCAGGTTCCATGCTCAGGGCTCCAGGCTCCAGGCTCAGGGCTCCTGGCTCAGGGCTCCAGGCTCCAGGTTCCGCGTTCCTTCCTCCAGGATCCAGGCTTTGGGCTCAGAGTATGTTCGTGGCTCCAGGCTACTGGTTCAAGGTTCCATATTTTGGGCCAAGTTCCAAGCTACAGGTTCTATGCTCCAGGTTCGTGACTACACGTTCCAGGGTAATGGGACCTGGCTCCAGGCTCAAGGCTCTGCTCTCAAGGCTCCAGCCTCGGGGTCAGTTCCATGCTCCAGGCTCAAGACTCCAGGGTAAAGTCTCAGGGTCAGTTCATGGCTCCAGTCACAAGGCTCTAGACTCCATGCTTAAGGCTCCATGCTTCATGCTGTGGGCTCCAGGCTATAGGCTCTAGGGTAAGGGGTCAGTTCCAGGCTCCTGGCTCGATGCTTTAGGCTCTGGGCTAAGTGTCAGTTCCAGGCTCCGTGCTCCCCCCTCAGGGCTACAGGCTCTGAGCTCCAGGCTCTTGGCATGGGGTGAGTTCCAGGCTCAAGACTGAATGGTTCAGGCTCTTGGCTCCAGGCTCAAGGCTCCAGGCTAAAGGATCCAGGCTCCAGAGTCCAGGTTCCAGGCTCGGGGTCAGTTCCATGCTCCAGGCTCCAGGCTCTGCTTTCCAGGCTTCGCTCTACGGGCTCCAGGCTCAAGGCGCTAGGCTCCAGGGTCTTTGTCAGTTGAAGGCTCCGTGCTCCAGGCTACTGGCTCCAGACTCCAGTCTCAGATTAAGTTTCAGGCTCCGGGCTAAAGAATCCAGGCTCCGCACTCCAGGCTCCTTGTTCCAGGTACAGGGCTCCGGGCTTTGGGTCAGTTCCATGATCAAGGCTCCAGGCTTAAGCCTCTAGGTTCAGGGTCAGTTTCAGGTACTGAACATTGGGCTCCTAGCTCCAGGTTCCTTTCCCCTAACACCAGGTCAAGACTCCAGGTTCCTTGCTCAGGGTAATTTCAGGGTTCTGGGCTCTGGGCTCCAGGCTCCAGGCCCCAGGCTCACTGTCAGTTCCAGGCTTTTAGGTTCGAGGTTCCGGGCTCCAGGTTCCAACCTCCAGGCTCCATGCTCCATTCTCCAGGCTTGGTGTCAGTTAAGGGCTTCAGGCTCCAGGCTCCAGGATCCATGCTCCGGGCCTGGGGTCAGTAAAGGGCTCAGTTTTTCGGGGTCAGTTATTGGCTCTCGGCTCCAGTTTGCAGGCTCCAGGTTCCATGCTCCTGGGTCCAGGGTCCAGGCTCCAGGCTCCAGGCTCCAGGCTGCAGTCTCCAGTCTCCAGGCTCCGCATTCTTTCCTCCGGGATCCAGGCTGTGGGCTCCGAGTTTTTTGTTGCTCTGGGCTCCAGGTTTTTGGCTCCATATTTTTGGCACTGTTCCATGCTACAGGTTCTATGCTCCAAGTTCGTGACTACGCGTTTCAGGCTAAAGGCACCTGGCTCCAGGCTCAAGGCTCTGGTCTCCAGGCTCCGGCCTCGGGGTCAGTTCAATGCTCCGGGCTCAAGACTTCAGGCTCAAGGCTCAGTGTAAGTTCATGGCTCCAGTCACCAGGCTCTTGACTCAAGGCTCAAGGCTCAGTGCTTCATTCTCTTGGCTCTTGGCTAAAGGCTCCGGGCTCAGTGTCAGTTCCAGGCTCCGTGCTACCCCCTCAAGGCTCCAGGGTCTTGACATGAGGTCAGTTCCAAGATCTGGTCTCCAGGTTTTAGGCTCCACTTTTTTAGGCTCGAGTTCAGTTCAAGGCTATAGGCTCCACAGTCCAGGTTCGTTGCTATGTTTTCCAGGCTCAAGGCTCCAAGCACAAGGCTGCAGGCTAAAGGCTCCAAGCTCAAGGCTGCAGGCTCAGGGTAAGTTCCATGTTCCAGGGTAAAGGCTCCAAGCTCAAGGTTCGAGGTCAATTCCAGGCTCAAGTAATTGGGCTCATGGCTTTGGGCTCCAGGCTCAATGCACCATTCTTCAAGCTCTTGGCTCCAGGCTCGGGATCAGTTCCTAGCTCCAGGCTCCATGCTCCGAGGTAAGGGCTGAAGACTCCAGTATCCATGCCCCAGGCTCCGCTCTCCAGGCTCCATGCTTCAAGCTCTAGGATCCAGGCAAAAGGTTCCATGCTCGGGGTCAGTTCCAGGCTCCCTGCTTCAGGCGCCAGGAAAAGTGTCAGTTCCAGGCTCCGGGTTCCCCACTCAAGGATCCAGGTTCCGGGCTCCAGGCTCTGGGCATAGGATCAGTTCGACGTTCCAGTCTCAAGGTTTTAGGCTCCACATTTAAGGCTCGGGGTTTATTCCAGGCTAATGGCTCCATTTTCCAAATTCGTTCCTACACGTTCCAGGCTCCAGGCTCAAGACTCAAGGCTCCTGGCACTAGGTTTTTTCCTGGCTCCAGGCTCCTGGCTTTGGGGTTGGGGTCTTCTTCTAGGCTCATGGCTCCAGGCTCCAAGCTCCAGGCTCAAGGCTCCAGTTTCAAAGCTCCAGGCTCTTGGCTCGGGATCAGCTCAGGGCTCCGGGCACCAGGACCAAGGGTTTCGGGTTCAGGGTTTTTTCCATGTTCTGGCCTGTGAGCTCCAGACTCCAGGCTCCGGGCATTGGGTCAGGTCCAAGTTCCGGTCTCCAGGCTTTAGGCTCCAGGCTTTGGGCTCGGCCTTTTTTCCATGCTCGGAGTTCCACACCATGGGCTCCAGGCTCTGGGAACAGGGTCATTTCCATGCTCCGGGCTCAAGAATCCAGGATCCGGACACGGACTAAGTTCCAGGCTTCTGGCTTCGGGCGTCGGGCTTCAGGCTCAAGACTCCAGGCTCCAGGCTCAAGGCTCCAGGCTCCTGGCTTAAGGCTCCAGACTCCAGGCTCAAGGCTCCAGAATCACGGCTCCAGGCTGCAGGCTCACGGCTCCAAGCTCCAGGCTCCAGGCTCCAGGCTCCAGGCTCCAGGCTCCAGGCTCCTGGCTTCAGGCTCCAGACTCCAGGCTCAAGGCTCCAGAATCCAGGCTCCAGGCTGCAGGCTCAAGGCTCCAAGCTCCAGGCTCCAGGCTCCAGGCTCCAGGCTCCAGGCTCCAGGCTCCAGGCTCCAGGCTCATGCTCGAGCTCAAGCTCGAGGTCAGTTCCATTCTCGGGGCTGCAGGTTCCTGGCTCAAGGTTCCATGTTCGGGGTCAGTTCCAGTCTCCAAGCTCAAGGCTTGGGTTCAGTTCCACGCTCTAGGCTCCAGACTCCATGCTCAAGACTGCATGGTTTAGGCTCTTGGCCTCAGGCTCCAGGCTCCAGGCTCCAGGCTCCAGGCTCAAGGCTTCAGGCTCACGGCTCCAAGCTCCAGGCTCCAGGCTCTAGGTCAGTTCCATTCTCGGGGCTGCAGGTTCCTTGCTCAAGGTTCCATGCTCGGGGTCAGTTCCAGTCTCCAAGCTTAAGGCTTTGGGTCAGTTCCACGCTCTAGGCTCCAGACTCCATGCTCAAGACTGCATGGTTAAGGCTCTTGGCTCCAGGCTCCAGGCTCCAGTCTCCAGGCTCCAGGCTCAAGGCTCCAGAATCCAGGCTCAAGGCTCGGGGTCAGTTCCATGCCCAAGGCTCTCCTCTCCAGGCTTTGCTCTACAGGCTTCCGGGCTGTGGGCTCCAGGCTCACGGCTCTAGGCTCAAGGTGCCAGGCTCCAAGGTTTTTATTAAGTTGAAGGCTCCGTTCTCCAGGCTACTGGCTCTAGACTCCAGGCTCGGAATCAGTATCCGGCTCCGGGCTAAAGGATGGAGGGTCCGCGCCCCAGGATCCTTTTTCCAGGCATTGGGCTCCAGGCTAGGGGTCAGTTCCATGCTCCAGTCTCAATGCTAAAGGCTGTAGGCTCGTGGTCAGTTTCAGGTACTGCAAATCGAGCTCCAGGCTCCAGACTATCTGTCAGTTCCAGGCTTTTGGATCATGGTTCCGGGCTCCGGGCTCCAGGCTCCAGGCTCCAGACTCCAAGCTCCAGGCTTCGGGCTCTGGGCAGTTCCGGGATCCGGGATCGGGGCGTCGGGCTCCGGGCTCCGGGCTCCGGGCTCCGGGCTCCGGGCTCCAGATTCAGTGCTGAAGGTTACAGGCTAGAGGTTCAGGGTCATTTCTAGGCTCTGGGCTCCACGCTCTAGGCTCCAGGCTCTGGGCTTGGGGTCAGTTCCAAGCTCTGGGCACCGGGTTGCTGGCTACAGATTCCAGGTTCCATGCTCCAAGGTCTGGGCTCCAGGCTTCAGGCTCCATGCTCGGGGTTTTTCAAGGCTCTGGGCTGAAGAATTCAGTCTCAGGGTCAGTTCCAAGCTCCGGGCTATGGATTCCAGGCTCCAGGCTTCAGGCTCTTTGCTCCGAGCTTTAGGTTCCGGGTCATAGTTCCAGACTCCGTTATCCAGGGTTTGGGCTCGGGGTCAGTTCAGTGCTCAGGGCTCCAGGTTTCAGGTTCTAGGCTCCACACTCCAGGCTCAAGGTTCATAGCTCCAGAATCCAGGTTCGGGCTAAGTTCAAGGTTCCAGGCTCCAGGCTTCAGGCTCCAGGCTCAAGGCTCCAGGCTCCAGGCTCTTGGTGCTGGGCTAAAGGCTCCAAGCTCCAGGTTCCAGGCAACATGCTCGGGGTCAGTTCCACACTTCGGGCTCGTGGCTTCATGCTCCAGGATCCAAGCTCCCGGTTCCGTTTCAGTTCCATGGTCAGGTCTTCAGGCTCCAGGCTCCAGGCTTCAGGCTCTTGGCTTTGGGTCAGTTCAAGGCTCCGGCTCTAGGCTCTTTTCACAGGGTAAGTTCGAGGCTCCGGACTGAGGGCTTTAAGCTCTGGATATTCTTCCAGGCTTCAGGCTCAAGGCTCTAGGGCCCAAGATCCAGACTAAGGGCTCCAGGCTTCAGGTTTCGGGTTTGGGGTCTATTCCAGGCTCCGGGCTCCAAGCTACAGTCTCGAGTTAAGTTCCAGGCTCCAGGTTCCTTTCTACTGGCTCAAGGCTCTTGGCTCAGGGCTCCAGTTTCGGGGTCAGTTCCAGGCTCCGGGCACATGGCTCAAGGCATGGGGTCAGTGCAAGGATCTGAATTCCGGGTTTTTTATCTGGGCTCCAGGCTCCGCGCTCCAGGCTCAAGTCTCCAGGCTTCAGGCTCTAACCTCCAGGTTCCTCGCTCCAGGCTCTTGGTCATTTCCAAGCTCCGTGTTCCAGGCTATAGGTTCCAGACTCTTGGCTAGGGGTCTGTTCAAGGCTCCGGGCTCCGGGCTCCGTGCTCCATACTCTGGGCCTTGGGTCAGTAAAGGCTCCAGGCTATAGGCCCTAGGATCAGGGTCAGTTTTTTTCTCCGGGCTCCAGTTTCCAGGCTCTAGGTTCCATGCTCCAGGCTCCAGGCTCCGCGTTCCTTCCTTTGGGATCCAGGCTTTGGGCTGGGAGTTTGTTCGTTGCTCTGGGCTCCATTTTTTAGGCTCCAAATTTTGTGCACAGTTCCAGGTTAAAGGTTCTATGCTCTTAGTTCATGACTAGGCGTTACAGGCTAATGGCACCTGGCTCCAGGCGCAAGGCTCTGGTCTCCAGGCTCCAGCCTCGGGGTCAGTTAAAAACTCCGGGCTAAAGACTTCAGGCTAAAGGCTCAGGGTCAGTTCATGGCTCTATACTCCAGGCTCAAGGCTCTTTTCTTCATGCTCTGGGCTCTAGGCTTTAGGTTCTAGGGTTGGGGTCAGTTCCAAGCGCCGGGCTCCCCCCTCAAGGCTCTAGGCTCTGGGCTGAAGGCTCTTGGCATGGGGTCAGTTCCAAGATCTGGTCTCCAGGTTTTTGGCTCCACTTTTCGGGCTTGGGGTCAGTTCCAGGCTACAAGCTCCATAGTCCAGGTTCGTGTCTATGCGTTCCAGGCTTAAGGCTCCAAGCACAAGGCTCCAGGATTAAGGCTCCAAGCTCAAGGCTCCAGGCTCGGGGTAAGTTCCATGCTCAAGTCACAAGGCTCTAGGCTCCGAGCTCTAGGCTCAAGGTGCAATGCTTCAAGCTCTTTGCTCCAGGCTCCATACTCCGGGGTCAGGATTCCAGACTCAAGACTCCAGGCTCCAGGCTCACAGCTCCAGGCTTCAGGCTCTAGGCTCAAGGCTCCGGGCTCAAGGCTACAGGCAATGCTCCGGGCTGTGGGCTTCTGGCTGCGGGCTCCAGGCTCAAGACTAAAGGCTCTATGCTCCAGGCTCCAGTTTCCAGGCTCCGGGCATGGAGTCAGTTCCAAGGTCCAGTCTCCCGGCTTAAGGCGCTAGGCTTCTGGCTCGGGGTAACTTCCATGCTCTAAGTTCCGCGCTCCAGGCTCCAGGCTTCAGGCACGGGGTCATTTCCAGGCTCCGGACTCCAGGCTTAAATCTCCATGCTTATGGCTCACGGCTCCATGCTCCGGGCTCCAGGCTCGGGGTAAGTTCCAGGCTCTGTGCTCGTGGTCAGGTCCAAGCTCCGGGCTCATGGCTCCCTGCACGGGGTCAGTTTGAGGATCTGGGCTCCGAGCTCCAGGTTATTTTAAGTTGCAGGCTCCGTTCTCCAGGTTAACGTCTCCAGACTCCGGGCTCGGGTTCAGTAAAAGACTCGGGGCTTGGTGCTCCGTGTTCCGTACTGCGGTCTTCGGCCTCCTGGCTACGAGCTCCGGGGTCCGGACTCCGGGCTCCGGGTTCCGAGCTCCGGCCTCCGGGCAGCATGTTTGGGGTCATTTCCAGGCTTACGGGCTCAAGGCTCCGGACTCGTGTTCAGTTCCAGGTTAGAGGCTCTTGGCTTCTTTCGCTGGGATAGAGGCTTCAGGCTCACGAAAATGCCCAGACCTCTCCGTTTTCCTTGTTTTCTGAGTAGAAGAGGCAAAAATGTCATTTTTGAGCGTTTCAGATGATGAGAAGCTGTTTTTGTCCTTTAAGACAAGAAAGTCTTGGTCTCAAGGAAAATTTTAAGAACTGATAAAACTCGAAAAAAAAGGCAATAAACCACATATTTCTGACTTGTTTTTTTTTTTTTTTTTTTTTTTTTTTTTGCGTTTTTCTACTTTTCTGACTAGAAGTGGAAAACATGTTATTTTTGAGGGTTTCAGAGTATAAGAAGCTGTTTTGGTCACTTTTAGAAAAGGATGTTTTTACAAAGCAGAACTTCATGATCTGAGAAGACTTTGACAAAACACCCATAAAACACTTATATCTGACTTGTTTTTTGTGTTTTCATTCTTTTCTGACAATATAGGTAAAAATGTCATTTTTTTTGCGTTTCACGCGATAAGAAGCTATTTTGGTCACTTTGACACAAGGATGTTTTGCTATAAAGCACTTATTTCTGACTTGTTTTTAGTGTTTTGATGATTTACTGAGTGGAAGAGGAAAAAATGTTATTTTTGAGCGTTTCAGACGATAAGAAGCTGTTTTGGTCACTTTGAGACAAAGATGTTTTTTTTCAAGAAGAACTTCATGATTTGAGAAGACATTTAAGAAACAGCCATAAAACACCTATTTCTGACTCTTTTTTATTGTTGTTTCGCTTTCACTCTTTTTTACTGTTTTTTCGGTTGTCTTAGAAGAGGTAAAAATGTCATTTTTGAGCGTTTAAGACGATAAGAAGCTGTTTTGGTCACTTTGAGAAAAAGATGTATTTTTTTCAAGCAGAACTTCATGAACTGATAAGACTTTTAAGAAACAGTTATAAAACACTTATTTCTGACTTGTTTTTAGTGTTTTCATGTATTTCTGAGTAGAAGATTCAAAATTTTCATCTGAGCGTTACAGACGATAAGAAGCTGTTTTGGTCACTTTAAGACAACGATGTTGTTTTTCAAGCAGAACTTCATGATTGTAGAAGACTTTTAAGAAACAGCCATAAAACACTTTTTTCTGACTTGTTTTTAGTGTTTTCATGCTTTTCTCAGTAGAAGAGGAAAAAATGTCATTTTTGAGCGTTTCACCCGATAAGAATCACTTTTTGTCACTTTGAGGCAAGGATGTTTTATCACAAGCAGAACATCAGGACCTGAGAAGACTATGACAAAATAGCCATCAAACATTTATTTTTGACTTTTTTTTTTTAGTGTTTTCATGCTTTTCTGACTATATTGTTAAAAATGTCATTTTAAAGCGTGTCACGCAAGGAGAAGCTGATTTGGTCACTTTTGAGACAAGGATGTTTTGTGTCGAGTAGAACGTAAAAGCTTCACACTTAGTTCTGGCATTTCTCAAACCGCCCCGTGGAGATGGAATGCTGCCTTACATTGCAACCTCACTCTAGAGGAAGAACTCTGTCCATGGTACTGATTCTTTGTCTTTCTTTCTCTCTTGCTCTCTCCTCCCTCTTTCCTCCAACCCCCTTAAAGCTGCACACTGGCGTGCATGAACGAGGAAGAGCACTGGGAAATTTCTCACTGACCCTTGTCAGGGTTAGACAGGGACGGCTGGTGGACGGTGTGGACTCTGTCTGTTTTCCAGCCCGTGTGGGACATTGTTATTTTTCCAGAGACAGAACACCGGTTAGCCTAACCCCTTTTTTAAGCTCCGGTTCTTTTCTCATCTGGAGCTGGATAACGATAAAACATGAACCGTATGTTGAACTTTGTTATTTCTTTTCCAGAGACAACCACTATAAGCCTTACACCTTTTTTTTTTTTTTTTTTTTTTTTAAACCTCCGGGGCTTCTCCTCAACTTCAGCCCGAAACCGAACCTTGTTCCAGGTCTGAATCTTTTCCCCTCTCGCCCCCTCTTTTCTCTCCAGCCCCCTTAAAGCTTCTCACTGAGTTGTGGAACTTTTTCAAACCCCCCCCCAGTGGGAACGGAATGCTTCCCAACATCAGAGTTTCACACTCGTGGAAAAACTCTCGCCCGGGTCCTGGTTCTTCATTTCCCCTTCCCTCCCTCTTTTTCTTCCATCCACCTTGAAGCTGCACATTGGCATGCGCTGAGGAGGAGGAACGCCGGGAAATGTCGCGCTTACCCGTGTCAGGATTTGGTCGGGACGGCCGGTGGACCGTGTGGACTCTGTCTTTTTTCCAGGTCTGTGTGGGACTTTTCTTTTTTTTACAGGCCTGTGTGGGAATCTGTTATGTTCTTTAAAAGACAGAACGCCGGATAGCTGATCCCCTTTTTAACCTCCGGAGTTTTTCTCATCTGGAACCTGATAACGGTAAAACTCGAACCGTATTGTGGGACTTTGTTTTTTTTTTTTTTCCCAGACAGAACCCCTGTAAGCCTAACCCCTTTTTGACCTCTGGTGCTTTTCTCAGGTGGAGCTTGATAACGGTAAAACTCAAAACGTCTGATGCCATTTTTCAGAACTCTGCTCCTCCCTGTCCTGGTCTTACTCTTTTTTATTCTGTCTCTCAACCACTCTTTCGTCCAGCCACCTTAAAGCTGCACAGTGAGTTCTGGCATTTTTAAAACCCTCCCGTGGAGACTGAATGCCACCCCACATTGCAGCCACACAGTGGGGGCTGAACTCTGGCCCTCCTTGCCTGTCTTCGGTGTGACTCGGGCTTCTACAAACTGATTGCACTTGCTGTGTCTTTGACTGTGTCTTTGAAAAGTGCTCTATCAATAAAATGTATTGACTATTTTGCCTACTTACTGTCTGACTCTCTCTCCCCCCCCCTCCCCCTTTCTTATTCAGCCACCTTAAAGCTTCACACTGGGACTGAAAATCACATCCTCTTGCCTGGTTTAGGGTTAGGGCTGAGGCCAGGTTAGGGCACCAGGCTCGGGCTTAGTTCCAGGGTTTAGGGTTAGGGCTGAGGCCAGGGACAGGGTTGGGGCTCCGGGCTCGGGCTAAAGTTCCAGGGTTCAGGCCAGTGTCAGGGTTTGGGCTCCAAGCTCGGGCTCAGTTACAGGCTCCAGACTAAAGGCTCTAGGCTCCTGGCTCTAGGCTCTGAGGTCCGGGCTCCGAGCTCCGGGCTCCAGGCTCCATGGTCCAGGCTCTGCGTTCCTTGCTCCAGGCTCGAGGTCAGTTCCAAGCTTCGGGCTCAAGGCTCCGGTCTCCGGGCTCCTAGCTTTTGGTCTTTTCCAGGCTACAATCTTCAGGGAAAAGGCTCCAGACTCAAGGATTGGGGTCAGTTCAAGGCTCCGCGCTCAAGGCTCCAGGCTCAAAGCTCTGAGTTCGGGGTCAGTTCCAAGCTCTTGGCACCAGGCTTCAGGCTTCAGATTCAAGACACCATGCTCCACGCTCAGGGCGCCGGGCTCCAGGCTCCATGCACCAAGCTCCGGGCTCCTGGCTCCATGCTCCAAGCTCCAAGCTCCAAGCTCCGGGCTCCTGGCTCCGGGCTCAAGGCTTCAGGCTCCAGGCTCAGGGTTTGTTCCAGGCTCCGGGTTCCAGGTTTCAGTGTCAGGGTCAGTTCCAGGCTCTGGGTTCCAGCGTCCTACGTCTTGGCTCCGCACTCAAAGCACCGGGCTCCAGGCTCAAGGTACGGGGTCATTTCTAGGCTCCAGTCTCTTAGGTCCTGACGTGTGGTAAGTTCTAGGCTCCGGGCTCCAGGCTCCTGGTTCCGGGCTTAGGGCTATGGGCTCAGGGCTCAGGGCTCAGGGCTCAGGGCTCCGGGCTCAGTGTCAGTTCCAGGCGTCGCGCTCCAGGCTCAGGGCTCCAGGCTCCAAGCTTCAAGTTCCAGGCTCAAGGCTACATGCTCCAGGCTCCAGGCTTATGGTTCAGGGCTCAGGGCTCCGGGCTCCGGGCTCAGTGTCAGTTCCAGGCGTCGCGCTCCAGGCTCAGGGCTCCAGGCTCCAAGCTTCAAGTTCCAGGCTCAAGGCTACATGCTCCAGGCTCCAGGCTTATGGTTAAGGGCTCAGAGCTCCGGGCTCAATGTAAATTATAGGCTCTGGGCTCCAGGCTCAGTGCTCCAGGCTCCAAGCTTCAAGTTACAGGCGCAAGGCTACATGCTCCAGGCTGCAGGTTCCAGGCTCAAGGCTTCAGGCTCCAGGCTCAAGGCTCTTGGCTCCAGGCTCCACACTCAAGGCTCCGAGGCATTGGGTAAGTTCAAAGTTCTGGGATCCAGGCTTCAGGCTCCAGGCTCCAGGCTCCAGGCTCCAGACTCCAGGCTCCATGCTCAAGGCTCCAGGCTTCGGGTTCCACACCCTGGGCTCAAGACTCTGGGCACGGGGTTTTTTCCAGTCTCCGGGCTCAAGACTTTGGGCTTTGGGTCTTCTTCCAGGCTCCATGCTCCCGGCTCAAAGCTCATGGCTCTGGGTTCGGGATCAGTTCCAGGCTCCGGGTTCCAGGCCCCAGGTTCCGGGGTCGGGGTCATTTCCATGCATGAAACTCCTGGCTCAAGGCTCTGCAATCAAAGATCCAGGCTCTGGGCTCCAGGCTCCATTCACGGGTTCAGTTCCAGTCTCAAGGTTCCTTGCTCAAGGCTCCGGGCTCCAGGTTCCAGTCTTTGGGCTCAGAGTCATCTTCCAGGATCCAGACTCCAGGCTCCAGGTTCCAGGCTCAAAGCTCCAGGCTCCGCGTTCCAGGCTATGGGCTCGTGATCAGTTCCAGTCTCTGGCCTCCAGGCTCCAGGATTTGGGTTCGGGGTCAGTTCCAGTCTCCTGGCTCCCGTCTCCGTGATCCAGGCTTTGGGCTTATTGTTTTCTTCCAGGCTCTTCACTCCAGGCTCCAGGCTCGTGATCAGTTCGAGGCTCCAGGCTCCCGGGCTCTAGGGTCCGGCGTCAGTTCCAGGCTCCGCGCTCCAGGTTCCAGGTTCAAGGTTCCAGGCTCCAGGCTCATCGATCCAGTATCCGGGCTCCGAATTCAGGGTCAGTGCCATGCTCCAGTCTCCAGGCTCCAGTCTCCAGTTCAGTTCAAAGCTCCAGGCTCCAGGCTCCAAGTTCCAGACTCCAGGTTCAAGTCTCCAAGCTCAAGGCTCCAGGCTCCGGGTATGGAGTCGGTTCTAAGTTCCGGTCTCCCGGCTGTCAGGCACCAGGCTTCTGGTCTAAGGCTCGGGGTCTTCTTCCAGGCTGTAGGCTCAAGGCTCAAAGTTCAAGGCTCCTGGCTCCAGGCTCAAAGCTCCAGGCTAAAGATCAGTTCCAGTCTCCGGTCTCCAGGACCCAGGTTTCGGGATCGGTGTGTATTCCATGCTCTGGTCCTCAGGCTCCAGGATCCAGGCTCTGAGAACGGGGTGATTTCCACACTCTGGGCTCCAGAATCCAGGTTTAAAGCTCCGCACTCAGGGTCAGTTCTAGGCTCCAGACTCCAGGCTCCAAGCTCACGGCTCCATGCTCACGGCTCAATGCTCCGAGCTCCAGGCTCCAGGCTTGGGGAAAGTTCCAGGGTTCCAGGGCTCTGGGCTCAAGGCTCTGGGATCAGGGTCAGTTTTTTCTCCGGGCTATAGTTTGCAGGCTCCAGGCTCAAGACTCCAGGATCCAGGTTCTTGACTTGCAGTCTGTACAAGGCTTTGGGCTCCCGGCTCCTGGCTCCCGGCTCTATGCTCACGGCTACATGCTCCGGGCCCCAGGATCCGAGCTCAAGGTTCTGTGCTCGGGGTCAATTCCAGGCTCCGGCGCTCAACGCTTCATGTTCAGGGCTCTGGGCTTGGGGTCATTTTTATGCTCCAGGCTCCAAGGTCCAGACTTAAGGTCAGTTCCAGGCTCTATGCTCCAGGCTCCAAGCTCACGGCTCCATGCTACAGGATCCAGGCTTGGGGTAAGTTCCAGGGTTCGGGTTCAAGGCTCAGGGATCAAGGCTCAATCTTCATGGTCAGTTCAAGGCTCCGGGTTCTTTTCTCCGGGCTCGGGGTAACTTCGAGTATGTGGGTTCCGGGCTCAAGTCTTTAAGGACTGGGCTCTAGATTCTACGCACTAGGCTAAAGGCTCCAGGCTCACGGCTACATGCTCCAAGCTCAAGGCGTAAGGCTCCAGGGTCTTGGTCAGTTGCAGACTCCGTTCTCCAGGCAACCGGCTCAAGATTACAGGCTCGGGATCAGTTTCAGGCTCCGGGCTTTGGGATCCAGGCTCCGCGCTACAGGCTCCTGGTTCAAGGCACAGGGCTCCGGGCATGGGGTCAGTTCCGTGCTCCGGGATCAAGGCTCAAGACTCTAGGCTCGGGGTCAGTTTCAGGCACGCATATCGGGCTCCAGGCTCCAGGCTCCATGCACCAGGTCAAGGCTCCAGGTTCCTTGCAAAGAGTAATTTCCAGGCTGTGGGCTCTGGGCCCAAGGCTCGAAGCTCAAGGCTAAAGGCTCAGTGTCAGTTCCAGGCTTTGGGCTCCAGGTTCCGGGCTCCAAGGCACCATGCTCCAAGCTCCAGGCTCCAGGCTCCGGGCTTGGGGTCTGTAAAGGGCTCCAGGCTCCAAGCTCCATGCTCCAGGCTCCAGACTCCAGGCTCCATGCTTCAAGCTTTGGGATCCTGGCTAAAGACTCCATGCTCGGGGTCAGTTCCAGGCTCGAGGCTCCATTCTTCAGGCTCCGGGCTCAAGGCTCAGGGCTCAGTGTCAGTTCCAGGCTCCGAGCCCCCACTCAAGGCTCAAGGCTACGGGCTCAAGGCTCTGGGCATGGGGTCAGTTCCAATTTTTGGTCTCCGGGTTTAAGGCTCCACATTTAAAGCTCGGGGTCAGTTCAAGGCTAATGGCTCCATTTTCCAGGCTTGTTGCTACGCATTGAAGGCTCCAGGCTCCCGGCACCGGGCTCGAGGCTGAAGGCTCAAAGCTCAAGGCTCCAGGCTCGGGGTAAGTTCCTTGCTCCGGGCACAAGCCTCCAAGCTCAAGGCTTTGGGTCAGTTCCATACTCTTGGCTCCAGGCTAAATGCTAAAGGCTGCATGGTTAAGGCTCTTGGCTTCAGGCTCCAGGCTCAAGGCTCCAGGCTCAAGCTCCAGGCTCCAGGTTCAGGGTCAGTTCCAGGCTCAAGGCCCCAGGCTCTTCTCTCAAGGCTTCACTCTCCAGGCTACGGGCTTTGGGCTCCAGGCTCACGACTAAAGGCTCCAGGCTCAAGGCTCAAGGCGCCAAGCTCCAGGGTCTTGGTCAGTTGAATGCTCCATGCTCAAGGCTACTGGCTCCCGACTCAAGGCTCGGAATCAGTTTCAGGCTCCGGGCTAAAGGATCCCGGCTCCGTGCTCAAGGCTCCTTGTTCCAGGCACAGGGCTCTGGGCTTGGGGTCAGTTCCATGTTCCGGGCTACAGGCTAAAGCCTCTAGGCTCGGGGTCACTTTCAGGCACCTCACATTTGGCTCCAGGCTCCGTGCCCCTAACACCAGGTCAAGGCTCAGGGTTCCTTGCTCAGGGTAATTTCCAGGCTGTGGGCTCTGGACTCTTGGCTCCAGGCTCTAGGCTTTTGGCTCCGTTTCAGTTCCAGGCTTTGGGCTCCAGATTCCGGGCTCCAGGCTCCATGCTACATGCTCCGTTGTTGGGGTCAGTTAAGGGCTCAAGGCTCCAAGCTCAAGGCTCCATGCTCCATGCTCCATGCTCCATGCTCCGGGTCTTGGGTCAGTTAAGGGCTCCAGGCTCCAGGCCCAAGGCTAAAGGCTCCAGGCTCCAGACTCCAGGCTCCAGGCTCCAGGCTCCACTCTCCGATTTCAAGAATCCGAGCTCGGGTTAAGTTCCCTGCTTCTGGCTCAGGGCTCAAGCCTAAAGTCTCCAGGCTTCAGATTCCGGGCTCCCTGCTAAAGTCTCATTGCTCTGCGCTCAAGGCTCCGGGCTCTAGGCTTAGGGCTTTGGGGCAGTTCCATTCTCCGGGTACAAGGCTTAATGCTCCAGGCTTAAGGCTCTTGGTAAGTTCCAGGCTCAAGGTTCTTGGCTCTAGGCTCCAGGTTCAGGCTCCAGGCTTCGGGCTCCAGGTTCCAGACACCGCGCTCCAGGATCCAGGATCGGGGTCAGTTCGAGGCTTTGGGCTCAAGGCTCTGGGATAAAAGTCAGTTTTTTTCTCCGGGCTCCAGTTTGCAGACATCAGGTTCCATGCTCAGGGCTCCAGTTTGCAGGCTCCAGGTTCCATGCTCAGGGCTCCAGGCTCCAAGCTCCAGGCTCCAGGCTCCAGGTTCTGCGTTCCTTCCTCCCGGATCCAGGCTTTTGGCTCAGAGTATTTTCGTGGCTCCAGGCTACTGGTTTAAGGTTCCATATTTTGGGCCAAGTTCCAGGCTACAGGTTCTATGCTCCAGGTTCGTGACTACGCTTTCCAGGGTAATGGGACCTGGCTCCGGGCTCAAGGCTATAATCTCAAGGCTCCAGCCTCGGGGTCAGTTCCATGCTCCAGGCTCAAGACTCCAGGCTAAAGTCTCAGGGTCAGTTCATGGCTCCAGTCACCAGGCTCTAGACTCCATGCTTAAGGCTCCATGCTTCATGCTGTGGGCTCCAGGCTATAGGCTCTAGGGTATGGGTCAGTTCCAGGCTCCTGGCTCCATGCTTCAGGCTCTGGGCTCAAGGTTCCGGGCTAAGTGTCAGTTCCAGGCTCGGTGCTCCCCCCTCAAGGCTACAGGCTCTGAGCTCCAGGCTCTTGGCATGGGGTGAGTTCCAGGCTCAAGACTGAATGGTTCAGGCTCTTGGCTCCAGGCTCAAGGATCCAGGCTCCAGAGTCCAGGTTCCAGGCTCGGGGTCAGTTCCATGCTCAAGGCTCCAGGCTCTGCTTTCCAGGCTTCGCTCTACGGGCTCCAGGCTCAAGGCGCTAGGCTCCAGGGTCTTGGTCAGTTGAAGGCTCCGTGCTTCAGGCTACTGTCTCCAGACTCCAGGCTCGGATTCAGTTTCAGGTTCTGGGCTAAAGAATCCAGGCTCCGCGCTCCAGGCTCCTTGTTCCAGGCACAGGGTTCCGGGCTTTGGGTCAGTTCCATGCTCCAGGCTCCAGGCTCCAGGCTAAAGCCTCTAGGTTCGGGGTCAGCTTCAGGTACTGCACATTGGGCTCCATGCTCCAGGTTCCGTTCCCCTAACACCAGGTCAAGACTCCAGGTTCCTTGCTCAGGGTAATTTCCAGGTTCTTGGCTCTGGGCTCTGGGCTCCAGGCTCCAGGCCCCAGGCTCACTGTCAGTTCCAGGCTTTTAGGTTCGAGGTTACGGGCTCCAGGCTCCAACCTCCAGGCTCCATGCTCCATGCTCCATGCTCCAGGCTTGGGGTCAGTTAAGGGCTTCAGGGTCCAGGCTCCAGGATCCATGCTCCGGGCCTGGGGTCAGTAAAGGGCTCAGTTTTCCGGGGTCAGTTTTAGGCTCTGGGCTCAAGGCTCTTGGATCATGGTCAGTTTGTGGCTCTCGGCTCCAGTTTGCAGGCTCCAGGTTCCATGCTCCAGGCTCCAGGGTCCAGGCTCCAGGCTGCAGTCTCCAGGCTCCAGGCTCCGCATTCTTTCCTCCGGGATCCAGGCTTTGGGCTCGGAGTTTTTTTGTGGCTCTGGGCTCCAGGTTTTAGGCTCCATATTTTTGGCACAGTTCCATGCTACAGGTTCTATGCTCCAAGTTCGTGACTACGCATTCCAGGCTAATGGCACCTGGCTCCAGGCTCAAGGCTCTGGTCTCCAGGCTCCGGCCGCGGTGTCAGTTCAATGCTCCGGGCTCAAGACTTCAGGCTCAAGGCTCAGTGTAAGTTCATGGCTCCAGTCACCAGGCTCTTGACTCAAGGCTCAAGGCTCAGTGCTTCATTCTCTGGGCTCCAGGCTATAGGTTTCAGGGTCGGGGTAAGTTCAAGGCTCTGGGCTCCATTCTTCAGGCTCTTGGCTAAAGGCTCCGGGCTCAGTGTCAGTTCCAGGCTCCGTGCTACCCCCTCAAGGCTCCGGGGTCTCCGGGGTCGGAGTCAGTTCCAAGATCTGGTCTCAAGGTTTTAGGCTCTACTTTTTTTAGGCTCGAGTTCAGTTCAAGGCTATAGGCTCCACAGTCCAGGTTCGTTGCTATGTTTTCCAGGCTCAAGGCTCCAAGCACAAGGCTCCAGGCTAAAGGCTCCAAGCTCAAGGCTACAGACTCAGGGTAAGTTCCTGGCTCCAGGCTCCATGCTCCGGGGTAAGGGCTCAAGACTCCAGTATCCATGCCCCAGGCTCCGCTCTCCAGGCTCCATGCTTAAAGCTCTGGGATGAAGGCAAAAGGCTCCATGCTCGGGGTCAGTTCCAGGCTCCAGGTTCCACGCACAAAGATCCATGTTCCGGGCTCCAGGCTCTGGGCATAGGGTCAGTTCGACGTTCCGGTCTCAAGGTTTTAGGCTCCACATTTCGGGCTCGGGGTTTATTCCAGGCTAATGGCTCCATTTTCCAAAGTCATTGCTACACATTCCAGGCTCCAGGCTCCAGGCTCTAGACTCAAGGCTCCTGGCACGAGGTCTTTTCCAGGCTCTGGGCTCCTGGCTTTGGGCTTGGGGTCTTCTTCTAGGCTCTATGCTCCATGCTCATGGCTCCAGGCTCCAAGCTCCAGGCTCAAGGCTCAGGGCTCAAAGCTCCAGGCTCTTGGCTCGGGATCAGCTCAGGGCTCCGGGCACCAGGACCCAGGTTTCGGGTTCAGGGTTTTTCCCATGTTCTGGCCTGTGAGCTCCAGACTCCGAGCTCCGGGCATTGGGTCAGGTCCAAGTTCCGGTCTCCAGGATTTAGGCTCCAGGCTTTGGGCTCGGCCTTTTCTCCATGCACGGAGTTCCATGCCCTGGGCTCCAGGATCTGGGAAAAGGGTCATTTCCACGCTCCGGGCTCAAGAATCCAGGCTCCGGACACGGACTCAGTTCCAGGTTTCGGGTTTCGGGTTATTCCCATGTTCTGGCCTGTGAACTCCAGACTCCAGGCTCCGGGCATTGGGTCAGGTCCAAGTTCCGGTCTCCAGGCTTTAGGCTCCAGGCTTTGGGCTCGGCCTTTTTTCCATGCTCGGAGTTCCATGCCCTGGGCTCCAGGATCTGGGAAAAGGGTCATTTCCACGCTCTGGGCTCAAGACTCCAGGCTCCAGGCTCCAGGCACCAGGCTCAAGACTCCAGACTCCAGGTTCCAGAATCCAGGCTCCAGGCTGCAGGCTCCAGGCTCCAAGCTCCAGGCTCCAGGCTCAAGGCTCCAAGCTTCAGCTCGAGCTCAAGCTCGAGGTCAGTTCCATTCTCGGGGCTGCAGGTTCCTGGCTCAAGGTTCCATGCTCGAGGTCAGTTCCACTCTCCAAGCTCAAGGCTTGGGTTCAGTTCCACGCTCTAGGCTCCAGACTCCATGCTCAAGACTGCATGGTTAAGGCTCTTGGCTTCAGGCTCCAGGCTCAAGGCTCCAGGCTCCAGGCTCCAGGCTCCAGGCTCAGGGTCAGTTCCAGTCTCAAGGCTCCAGGCTCTTCTCTCAAGGCTTCACTCTCCAGGCTACGGGCTTTACGCTCCAGGCTCACGACTAAAGGCTCCAGGCTCCAGGCTCAAGGCGACAGGCTCCAGGGTCTTGGTCAGTTGATGGCTCCATGCTCAAGGCTACTGGCTCCAGACTCCAGGCTCGGAATCAGTTTCAGGCTCCGGGCTAAAGGATCCGGCTCCGTGCTCCAGGCTCCTTGTTCCAGGCACAGGGCTCTGCGCTTGGGGTCAGTTCCATGTTCCGGGCTACAGGCAAAAGCCTCTAGGCTCGGGGTCAGTTTCAGGCACCCCACATTGGGCTCCAGGCTACAGGCTCCGTGCCCCTAATACCAGGTCAAGCCTCAGGGTTCCTTGCTCAGGGTAATTTCCAGGCTCTGGGCTCTGGGCTCTTTGCTCCAGGCTCCAGGCTTTTGGCTCAGTTTCAGTTCCAGGCTTTGGGCTCCAGATTCCGGGCTCCAGGCTCCATGCTCCATGCTCTGTGGTTGGGGTCAGTTAAGGGCTCAAGGCTCCAAGCTCTAGGTTCCATGGTCCATGCTCCGGGCCTTGGGTCAGTTAAGGGCTCCAGGCTCCAGGCTCAAGGCTAAAGGCTCCAGGCTCCAGAGTCCAGGCTCCAGGCTCCAGGCTCTAGGCTTTGGGCTTTGGGGTAGTTCCATTCTCCGGGTACAAGGCTTAATGCTCCAGGCTTAAGGCTCTGGGTAAGTTCCAGGCTCCAGGCTCCAGGCTCAAGGTTCTTGGCTCTAGGCTCCAGGTTCAGGCTCCAGGCTCCGGGCTCCAGGTTCAAGACACCGCGCTCCAGGATCCGGGATCGGAATCAGTTAGTGGCTTTGGGCTCAAGGCTCTGGGATAAAAGTCAGTTTTTTTTCTCCGGGCTCCAGTTTGCAGACATCAGGTTCCATGCTCAGGGCTCCAGTTTGCAGGCTCCAGGTTCCATGCTCAGGGCTCCAGGCTCCAGGCTCCAGGCTCAGGGCTACTGGCTCAGGGCTCAGGCTCCAGGCTCCAGGCTCCAGGTTCCGCGTTCCTTCCTCCAGGATCCAGGCTTTGGGCTCAGAGTATGTTCGTGGCTCCAGGCTCCTGGTTTAAGGTTCCATATTTTGGGCCAAGTTCCAGGCTACAGGTTCTATTCTCCAGGTTCGTGACTACACGTTCCAGGGTAATGGGACCTGGCTCCAGGCTCAAGGCTCTGGTCTCAAGGCTCCAGCCTCGGGGTCAGTTCCATGCTCCAGGCTCAAGACTCCAGGGTAAAGTCTCAGGGTCAGTTCATGGCTCCAGTCACAAGGCTCTAGACTCCATGCTTAAGGCTCCATGCTTCATGCTGTGGGCTCCAGGCTATAGGCTCTAGGGTAAGGGGTCAGTTCCAGGCTCCTGGCTCGATACTTCAGGCTTTGGGCTCAAGGTTCTGGGCTAAGTGTCAGTTCCAGGCTCCGTGCTCCCCCCTCAGGGCTACAGGCTCTGAGCTCCAGGCTCTTGGCATGGGGTGAGTTCCAGGCTCAAGACTGAATGGTTCAGGCTCTTGGCTCCAGGCTCCAGGCTCAAGGATCCAGGCTCCAGAGTCCAGGTTCCAGGCTCGGGGTCAGTTCCATGCTCCAGGCTCCAGGCTCTTCTTTCCAGGCTTCGCTCTACGGGCTCCAGGCTCAAGGCGCTAGGCTCCAGGGTCTTTGTCAGTTGAAGGCTCCGTGCTCCAGGCTACTAGCTCCAGACTCCAGTCTCAGATTAAGTTTCAGGCTCCGGGCTAAAGAATCCAGGCTCTGCACTCCAGGCTCCTTGTTCCAGGTACAGGGCTCCGGGCTTTGGGTCAGTTCCATGATCAAGGCTCCAGGCTAAAGCCTCTAGGTTCAGGGTCAGTTTCAGGTACTGCACATTGGGCTTCTTGCTCCAGGTTCCTTTCCCCTAACACCAGGTCAAGACTCCAGGTTCCTTGCTCAGGGTAATTTCAGGGTTCTGGGCTCTGGGCTCCGGGCTCCAGGCTCTTGGCTCCAGGCTCACTGTCAGTTCCAGGCTTTTAGGTTCGAGGTTCCAGGCTCCAGGGTCCAACCTCCAGGCTCCATGCTCCATGCTCCAGGCTTGGTGTCAGGTAAGGGCTTCAGGCTCCAGGCTCCAGGATCCATGCTCCGGGCCTGGGGTCAGTAAAGGGCTCAGTTTTCCGGGGTCAGTTATTGGCTCTCGGCTCCAGTTTGCAGGCTCCAGGTTCCATGCTCCTGGGTCCAGGGTCCAGGCTCCAGGCTGCAGTCTCCAGTCTCCAGGCTCCGCATTCTTTCCTCCGGGATCCAGGCTTTGGGCTCCGAGTTTTTTTGTTGCTCTGGGCTCCAGGTTTTAGGCTCCATATTTTTGGCACTGTTCCATGCTACAGGTTCTATGCTCCAAGTTCGTGACTACGCGTTCCAGGCTAAAGGCACTTGGCTCCAGGCTCAAGGCTCTGGTCTCCAGGCTCCGGCCTCGGGGTCAGTTCAATGCTCCGGGCTCAAGACTTCAGGCTCAAGGCTCAGTGTAAGTTCATGGCTCCAGTCACCAGGCTCTTGACTCAAGGCTCAAGGCTCAGTGCTTCATTCTCTTGGCTCTAGGCTATAGGTTCCAGGGTCGGGGTAAGTTCCAGGCTCCGGGCTCCATTCTTCAGGCTCTTGGCTAAAGGCTCCAGGCTCAGTGTCAGTTCCAGGCTCCGTGCTACCCCCTCAAGGCTCCAGGGTCTTGGCATGGGGTCAGTTCCAAGATCTGGTCTCCAGGTTTTAGGCTCCACTTTTTTAGGCTCGAGTTCAGTGCAAGGCTATAGGCTCCACAGTCCAGGTTTGTTGCTATGTTTTCCAGGCTCAAGGCTCCAAGCACAAGGCTGCAGGCTAAAGGCTCCAAGCTCAAGGCTGCAGGCTCAGGGTAAGTTCCATGTTCCAGGGTAAAGGCTCCAAGCTCAAGGTTCGAGGTCAATTCCAGGCTCAAGTAATTGGGCTCATGGCTTCGGGCTCCAGGCTCAAGGCACCATTCTTCAAGCTCTTGGCTCCAGGCTCGGGATCAGTTCCTGGCTCCAGGCTCCATGCTCCGAGGTAAGGGCTGAAGACTCCAGTATCCATGCCCCAGGCTCCGCTCTCCAGGCTCCATGCTTCAAGCTCTAGGATCCAGGCAAAAGGTTCCATGCTCGGGGTCAGTTCCAGGCTCCCTGCTTCAGGCGCCAGGAAAAGTGTCAGTTCCAGGCTCCGGGTTCCCCACTCAAGGATCCAGGTTCCGGGCTCCAGGCTCTTGGCATAGGATCAGTTCGACGTTCCAGTCTCAAGATTTTAGGCTCCACATTTAAGGCTCGGGGTTTATTCCAGGCTAATGGCTCCATTTTCCAAATTCGTTCCTACACGTTCCAGGCTCCAGGCTCCAGGCTCAAGACTCAAGGCTCCCGGCACTAGGTTTTTTCCTGGCTCCGGGCTCCTGGCTTTGGGGTTGGGGTCTTCTTCTAGGCTCATGGCTCCAGGCTCCAAGCTCCAGGCTCAAGGCTCCAGTTTAAAAGCTCCAGGCTCTTGGCTCGGGATCAGCTCAGGGCTCCGGGCACCAGGACCAAGGTTTCGGGTTCAGGGTTTTTTCCATGTTCTGGCCTGTGAGCTCCAGACTCCAGGCTCCGGGCATTGGGTCAGGTCTAAGTTCTGGTCTCCAGGCTTTAGGCTCCAGGCTTTGGGCTCGGCCTTTTTTCCATGCTCAGAGTTCCACGCCATGGGCTCCAGGCTCTGGGAACAGGGTCATTTCCATGCTCCGGGCTCAAGAATCCAGGCTGCGGACACGGACTCAGTTCCAGGCTTCGGGCTTCGGGCTTCGGGCTTCAGGCTCAAGACTCCAGGCTCTTGACTCCAGGCTCCAGGCTCCAGGCTCCAGGCTCCAGGCTCCTGGCTTCAGGCTCCAGACTCCAGGCTCAAGGCTCCAGAATCCAGGCTCCAGGCTGCAGGCTAACGGCTCCAAGCTCCAGGCTCCAGGCTCCAGGCTCCAGGCTCCAGGCTCCAGGCTCCAGGCTCCAGGCTCCAAGCTCATGCTCAAGCTCAAGCTCGAGGTCAGTTCCATTCTCGGGGCTGCAGGTTCCTGGCTCAAGGTTCCATGTTCGGGGTCAGTTCCAGTCTCCAAGCTCAAGGCTTGGGTTCAGTTCCATGCTCTTGGCTCCAGACTCCATGCTCAAGACTGCATGGTTAAGGCTCTTGGCCTCAGGCTCCAGGCTCCAGGCTCCAGGCTCCAGAATCCAGGCTCCAGGCTCAAGGCTTCAGGCTCACGGCTCCAAGCTCCAGGCTCCAGGCTCCAGGCTCCAGGCTCCAGGCTCCAGGCTCTAGGTCAGTTCCATTCTCGGGGCTGCAGGTTCCTGGCTCAAGGTTCCATGCTCGGGGTCAGTTCCAGTCTCCAAGCTTAAGGCTTGGGGTCAGTTCCACGCTCTAGGCTCCAGACTCCATGCTCAAGGCTGCTTGGTTAAGGCTCTTGGCTCCAGGCCCAAGGCTCCAGGCTCCAGTCTCCAGTTTCCAGGCTCCAGGCTCAAGGCTCCAGAATCCAGGCTCAAGGCTCGGGGTCAGTTCCATGCTCAAGGCTCTCCTCTCCAGGCTTTGCTCTACAGGCTCCGGGCTGAGGGCTCCAGGCTCACGGCTCTAAGCTCAAGGTGCCAGGCTCCAAGGTTTTTATTAAGTTGAAGGCTCCGTTCTCCAGGCTACTGGCTCAAGACTCCAGGCTCGGAATCAGTTTCCGGCTCCGGGCTAAAGGATGGAGGGTCCGCGCCCCAGGCTCTTTTTTCCAGGCACTGGGCTCCAGGCTAGGGGTCAGTTCCATGCTCCAGTCTCAATGCTAAAGGCTGTAGGCTCGTGGTCAGTTTCAGGTACTGCAAATCAAGCTCCAGGCTCCAGACTTTCTGTCAGTTCCAGGCTTTTGGATCATGGTTCCGGGCTCCGGGCTCCAGGCTCCAGGCTCCAGGCTCCAGGCTCCAGGCTCCAGACTCCAAGCTCCAGGCTTCGGGCTCTATGCAGTTCCGGGCTCCAGGCTCCGGGCTCCGGGCTCTGGGCTCCGGGCTCCAGATTCAGCGCTGAAGGTTACAGGCTAGAGGTTCAGGGTCATTTCTAGGCTCTGGGCTCCACGCTCTAGTCTCCAGGCTCTGGGCTTTGTGTCAGTTCCAAGCTCTGGGCACCGGGTTGCTGGCTACAGATTCCAGGATCCATGCTCCAAGGTCTGGGCTCCAGGTTTCAGGCTCCATGCTCGGGGTTTTTCCAGGCTCTGGGAGGAAGAATTCAGTCTCAGGGTCAGTTCCAAGCTCCGGGCTATGGACTCCAGGCTCCAGGCTCCAGGCTCCAGGCTCCAGGCTTCGGGCTCTTATCTCCGAGCTTTAGGTTCCGGGTCATAGTTCCAGATTTCGTTCTCCAGGGTTTGGGCTCGGGGTCAGTTCAGGGCTCAGGGCTCAAGGTTTCAGGTTCTGGGCTCTGGGCTCCACACTCCAGGCTCAAGGTTCATAGCTCCAGAATCCAGGTTCGGGGTAAGTTCAAGGTTCCAGGCTCCAAGCTTCAGGTTCCAGGCAACATGCTCGGGGTCTGCTCCATGCTTCGGGCTTGTGGCTTCATGCTCCAGGATCCAAGATCCCGGTTCAGTTTCAGTTCCATGGTCAGGTCCTCAGGCTCCGGGCTCCAGGCTTCGGGCTCTGGGCTCGGGGTCAGTTCAAGGCTCCGGCTCTAGGCTCTTTTCACAGGGTAAGTTCGAGGCTCCGGGCTGAGGGCTTTAAGCTCTGGATATTCTTCCAGGCTTCAGGCTCAAGGCTCTAGGGCCCAAGATCCAGACTAAGGGCTCCAGGCTTCAGGTTTCGGGTTTGGGGTCTATTCCAGGCTCCGGGCTCCAAGCTACAGTCTCGAGTTAAGTTCCAGGCTCCAGGTTCCTTTCTACTGGCTAAAGGCTCTTGGCTCAGGGCTCCAGTTTCGGGGTCAGTTCCAGGCTCCGGGCTCAAGGTTCCATGCTTGGGGTCAGTTCCAGGCTCCGGGCACATGGCTCAAGGCATGGGGTCAGTGCGAGGATCTGGGTTCCGGGTCTTTTTGATCTGGGCTCCAGGATCCGGGCCTTGGGTCAGTAAAGGGCTCCAGGCTATAGGCCCTAGGATCAGGGTCAGTTGTTTTCTCCGGGCTCCAGTTTCCAGGCTCTAGTTTCCATGCTCCAGGCTCCAGGCTCCGCATTCCTTCCTTTGGGATCCAGGCTTTGGGCTGGGAGTTTGTTCGTTGCTCTGGGCTCCATTTTTTAGGCTCCAAATTTTGTGCACAGTTCCAGGTTAAAGGTTCTATGCTCTTAGTTCATGACTAGGCGTTACAGGCTAATGGCACCTGGCTCCAGGCGCAAGGCTCTGGTCTCCAGGCTCCAGCCTCGGGGTCAGTTAAATGCTCTGGGCTAAAGACTTCAGGCTCAAGGCTCAGGGTCAGTTCATGGCTCTATACTCCAGGCTCAAGGCTCTTTTCTTCATGCTCTGGGCTCCAGGCTTTAGGTTCTAGGGTTGGGGTCAGTTCCAAGCTCCGGGCTCCCCCCTCAAGGCTCTAGGCTCTGGGCTAAAGGCTCTTGGCATGGGGTCAGTTCCAAGATCTGGTCTCCAGGTTTTTGGCTCAACTTTTCGGGCTTGGGGTCAGTTCCAGGCTACAAGCTCCATAGTCCAGGTTCGTGTCTATGCGTTCCAGGCTTAAGGCTCCAAGCACAAGGCTCCAGGATTAAGGCTCCAAGCTCAAGGCTCCAGGCTTGGGGTAAGTTCCATGCTCAAGTCACAAGGCTCTAGGCTCCGAGCTCTAGGCTCAAGGTGCAATGCTTCAAGCTCTTTGCTCCAGGCTCCAGGCTCGGGGTCAGTTCCAGGCTCCGGGCTCCATGCTCCGGGGTCAGGATTCCAGACTCAAGACTCCAGGCTCCAGGCTCACAGCTCCAGGCTTCAGGCTCTAGGCTCAAGGCTCCGGGCTCAAGGCTACAGGCAATGCTCCGGGCTGCGGGCTTCTGGCTGCGGGCTCCAGGCTCAAGACTAAAGGCTCTATGCTCCAGGCTCCAGGCTCCGGGCATGGAGTCAGTTCCAAGGTCCAGTCTCCCGGCTTAAGGCGCTAGGCTTCTGGCTCGGGGTAAGTTCCATGCTCTGGGCTCAAGGCTCCAAGGTCAAGACTATGGGTAGTTCAAGGCTCAAGTCAATGGGCTCTAGGCTCCAAGCTCCATGTTCCAGGTACGGGGTAATTTCAAGTCTTCAGGCTTCAGGGTCCGGGCTCAAGGTTCCATTCCCGCGGTAAGTTCCAGGCTCCAGCGTCCAGGTACGGGCTCAAGGCTGCACGCTCCAAGTTCCGCGCTCCAGGCTCCAGGCTCCAGGCTTCAGGAACCGGGTCATTTCCAGGCTCCGGACTCCAGGCTTAAATCTCCATGCTTACGGCTCACGGCTCCATGCTCCGGGCTCCAGGCTCGGGGTAAGTTCCAGTCTCTTTGCTCGTGGTCAGGTCCAAGCTCCGGGCTCATGGCTCCCTGCACGGGGTCAGTTTGAGGATCTGGGCTCCGAGCTCAAGGTTATTTTTAAGTTGCAGGCTCCGTTCTCCAGGTTAACGTCTCCAGACTCCGGGCTCGGGTTCAGTAAAAGACTCGGGGCTTGGTGCTCCGTGTTCCGTACTGCGGTCTTCGGCCTCCTGGCTCCGAGCTCCGGGGTCCGGACTCCAGGCTCCGGGTTCCGAGCTCCGGCTTCCGGGCAGCATGTTTGGGGTCATTTCCAGGCTTACGGGCTCAAGGCTCCGGTCTCGTGTTCAGTTCCAGGTTAGAGGCTCCGGGCTTCTTTCGCTGGGATAGAGGCTTCAGGCTCACGAAAATGCCCAGACCTCTCCGTTTTCCTTGTTTTCTGAGTAGAAGAGGCAAAAATGTCATTTTTGAGCGTTTTTGTCACTTTAAGACAAGAAAGTCTTGGTCTCAAGGAAAATTTTAAGAACCGATAAAACTCGGAAAAAAAGGCAATAAACCACATATTTCTGACTTGTTTTTTTTTGTTTGTTTTTTTTTTTTTTTTTTTTTTTTGGTTTTTCTACTTTTCTGACTAGAAGTGGAAAACATGTTATTTTTGAGGGTTTCAGACTATAAGAATCTGTTTTTGTCACTTTGAGAAAAGGATGTTTTTTCTAAAGCAGAACTTCATGATCTGAGAAGACTTTGACAAAACACCCATAAAACACTTATATCTGACTTGTTTTTTGTGTTTTTATGCTTTTCTGACAATATAGGTAAAAATGTCATTTTTTTGCGTTTCACGCGATAAGAAGCTATATTGGTCAATTTGACACAAGGATGTTTTTTTCTCAAGCAAAACGTCATGAACTGAAAAGACTTTAACAAAACTGCTATAAAGCACTTATTTCTGACTTGTTTTTAGTGTTTTGATGATTTTCTGAGTAGAAGAGGAAAAAATGTTATTTTTGAGCGTTTCAGACGATAAAGAAGCTGTTTTGGTCACTTTGAGACAAAGATTTTTTTTCAAGAAGAACTTCATTATTTGAGAAGACATTTAAGAAACAGCCATAAAACACCTATTTCTGACTCTTTCTTATTGTTGTTTCGTTTTCACTCTTTTTTACTGTTTTTTCGCTTGTCTTAGAAGAGGTAAAAATGTCATTTTTGAGCGTTTCAGACGATAAGAAGCTGTTTTGGTCACTTTGAGAAAAAGATGTATTTTTTTCAAGCAGAACTTCATGAACTGATAAGACTTTTAAGAAACAGCCATAAAACACTTATTTCTGACTTGTTTTTAGTGTTGTTATGCTTTTCTCAGTAGAAGAGGTAAAAATGTCATTTTTGAGCGTTTCAGACGATAAGAAGCTTTTTTTGTCTCTTTGAGACAAGGATGTTTTTTTTCTAAAGCAAAACATCATGAACTGATAAGACTTTGACAAAACAGCCTTAAAACACTTATTTCTTTATTGTTTTTAGTTTTTTCATGCTTTTCTGAGTAGAAGATTCAAAATTTTCATCTGAGCGTTTCAGACGATAAGAAGCTGTTTTGGTCACTTTAAGACAACGATGTTGTTTTTCAAGCAGAACTTCATGATTGTAGAAGACTTTTAAGAAACAGCCATAAAACACTTTTTTCTAACTTGTTTTTAGTGTTTTCATGCTTTTCTCAGTAGAAGAGGAAAAAATGTCATTTTTTAGCGTTTCACCCGATAAGAATCACTTTTTGTCACTTTGAGACAAGGATGTTTTATCACAAGCAGAACATCAGGACCTGAGAGACTATGACAAAATAGCCATCAAACATTTATTTTTGACTTGTTTTTTAGTGTTTTCATGCTTTTCTGACTATATTGTTAAAAATGTCATTTTAAAGCGTGTCACGCAAGGAGCAGCTGATTTGGTCACTTTTAAGACAAGGATGTTTTGTGTCGAGTAGAACGTAAAAGCTTCACACTTAGTTCTGGCATTTCTCAAACCGCCCGTGGAGATGGAATGCTGCCTTACATTGCAACCTCACTCTAGAGGAAGAACTCTGTCCATGGTCCTGATTCTTTGTCTTTTTTTCTCTCTTGCTCTCTCTCTCCCTCTTTCCTCCAACCCCCTTAAAGCTGCACACTTGCGTGCATGAACGAGGAAGAGCACTGGGAAATTTCTCACTGACCCTTGTCAGGGTTAGACAGGGACGGCTGGTGGACGGTGTGGACTCTGTCTGTTTTCCAGCCCGTGTTGTACATTGTTATTTTTCCAGAGACAGAACACCGGTTAGCCTAACCCCTTTTTTGAGCTCCGGTTCTTTTCTCATCTGGAGCTGGATAACGATAAAACATGAACCGTATGTTGAACTTTGTTATTTCTTTTCCAGAGACAACCACTATAAGCCTTAAACCTTTTTTTTTTTTTAACCTCCAGGGCTTCTCCTCAACTTCAGCCCGAAACCGAACCTTTTTCCAGGTCTGAATCTTTTCCCCTCTCGCCCCCTCTTTTCTCTCCAGCCCCCTTAAAGCTTCTCACTGAGTTTTGGAACTTTTTCAAACCCCCCCCAGTGGGAACGGAATGCTTCCCAACATCAGAGTTTCACACTCGCGGAAGAACTCTCGCCCGGGTCCTGGTTCTTCATTTCCCCTTCCCTCCCTCTTTTTCTTCCATCCACCTTGAAGCTGCACATTGGCATGCGCTGAGGAGGAGGAACGCCGGGAAATGTCGCGCTTACCCGTGTCAGGATTTGGTCGGGACGGCCGGTGGACCGTGTGGACTCTGTCTTTTTTCCAGGCCTGTGTGGGACTTTTCTTTTTTTTACAGGCCTGTGTGGGAATCTGTTATGTTCTTTAAAAGACAGAACGCCGGATAGCTGATCCCCATTTTAACCTCCGGAGTTTTTCTCATCTGGAACCTGATAACGGTAAAACTCGAACCGTATTGTGGGACTTTGGTTTTTTTTTTTTTTTGTCCCAGACAGAACCCCTGTAAGCCTAACCCCTTTTTGACCTCTGGTGCTTTTCTCAGGTGGAGCTTGATAACGGTAAAACTCAAAACGTCTGATGCCATTTTTCAGAACTCTGCTCCTCCCTGTCCTGGTCTTACTCTTTTTTATTCTGTCTCTCAACCACTCTTTCGTCCAGCCACCTTAAAGCTGCACAGTGAGTTCTGGCATTTTTAAAACCCTCCCGTGGAGACGGAATTCCACCCCACATTGCAGCCACACAGTTGGGGCTGAACCCTGGCCCTCCTTGCCTTTCTTCGGTGTGACTCGGGCTTCTACAAACTGATTGCACTTGCTGTGTCTTTGACTGTGTCTTTGAAAAGTGCTCTATCAATAAAATGTATTGACTATTTTGCCTACTTACTGTCTGACTCTCTCTCCCTCCCCCCTCCCCCTTTCTTATTCAGCCACCTTAAAGCTTCACCCTGGGACTGAAAATCACATCCTCATTCCTGGTTAGGGTTAGGGCTGAGGCCAGGTTAGGGCACAAGGCTCGGGCTTAGTTCCAGGGTTTAGGGTTAGGGCTGAGGCCAGGGACAGGGTTGGGGCTCCGGGCTCGGGCTAAAGTTCCAGGGTTCAGGCCAGTGTCAGGGTTTGGGCTCCAAGCTCGGGCTCAGTTACAGGCTCCAGACTAAAGGCTCTAGGCTCCTGGCTCTAGGCTCTGAGGTCTGGGCTCCGAGTTCCGGGCTCCAGGCTCCATGGTCCAGGCTCTGCGTTCCTTGCTCCAGGCTCGAGGTCAGTTCCAAGCTTCGGGCTCAAGGCTCCGGTCTCCGGGCTCCGGGCTCCTAGCTTTTGGTCTTTTCCAGGCTACAATCTCCAGGCAAAAGGCTCCAGACTCAAGGATTGTGGTCAGTTCAAGGCTCCGGGCTCAAGGCTCCAGGCTCAAAGCTCTGGGTTCGGGGTCAGTTCCAAGCTCTGGGCACCGGGCTTCAGGCTCCAGATTCAAGACACCATGCTCCACGCTCAGGGCGCCGGGCTCCAGGCTCCATGCACAAAGCTCCAGGCTCCTGGCTCCATGCTCCAAGCTCCAAGCTCCGGGTTCCTAGCTCCGGGCTCAAGGCTTCAGGCTCCAGGTTAAGGTTTGTTCCAGGCTCCGGGTTCCAGGTTTCAGTCTCAGGGTCAGTTCCAGGCTCTGGGTTCCAGCGTCCTACGTCTTGGCTCCGCACTCAAAGCTCCGGGCTCCAGGCTCAAGGTACAGGGTCATTTCTAGGCTCAGGTCTCTTAGGTCCTGACGTGTGGTGAGTTCTAGGCTCCGGGCTCCAGGCTCCTGGTTCCGGGCTTAGGGCTCAGGGTTCCGGGCTCAGTGTCAGTTCCAGGCGTCGGGCTCCAGGCTCAGGGCTCCAGGCTCCAAGGTTCAAGTTCCAGGCTCAAGGCTACATGCACCAGGCTCCAGGCTTATGGTTCAGGGCTCCGGGCTCAATGTAAGTTATAGGCTCTGGGCTCCAGGCTCAGTGCTCCAGGCTCCAAGCTTCAAGTTACAGGCGCAAGGCTACATGCTCCAGGCTGCAGGTTCCAGGCTCAAGGCTTCAGGCTTCAGGCTCCAGGCTCAAGGCTCTTTGCTCCAGGCTCCGCACTCAGGGCTCCGAGGCATTGGGTAAGTTCAAAGTTCTGGGATCCAGGCTTCAGGCTCCAGGCTCCAGGCTTCGGGTTCCACACCCTGGGCTCAAGACTGTGGGCACGGGGTTTTTTCCAGTCTCCGGGCTCAATGTAAGTTATAGGCTCTGGGCTCCAGGCTCAGCGCTCCAGGCTCCAAGCTTCAAGTTACAGGCGCAAGGCTACATGCTCCAGGCTGCAGGTTCCAGGCTCAAGGCTTCAGGCTCCAGACTCAAGGCTCAAGGCTCTTGGCTCCAGGCTCCGCACTCAAGGCTCCGAGGCATTGGGTAAGTTCAAAGTTCTGGGATCCAGGCTTCAGGCTCCAGGCTCCAGGCTTCGGGTTCCACACCCTGGGCTCAAGACTCTGGGCACAGGGTTTTTTCCAGTCTCCGGGCTCCAGACTTTGGGCTTTGGGTCTTCTTCCAGGCTCCATTCTCCCGGCTCAAAGCTCCAGGCTGCAGGTTCCAGGCTCAAGGCTTCAGGCTCCAGGCTAAAGGCTCTTGGCTCCAGGCTCCGCACTCAAGGCTCCGAGGCATTGGGTAAGTTCAAAGTTCTGGGATCCAGGCTTCAGGCTCCAGGCTCCAGGCTTCGGGTTCCACACCCTGGGCTCAAGACTCTGGGCACAGGGTTTTTTCCAGTCTCCGGGCTCCAGACTTTGGGCTTTGGGTCTTCTTCCAGGCTCCATGCTCCCGACTCAAAGCTCATGGCTCCGGGTTCGGGATCAGTTCCAGGCTTCGGGTTCCAGGCCCCAGGTTCTGGGGTCGGGGTCATTTCCAAGCATGAAACTCCTGGCTCAAGGCTCTTCAATCAAAGATCCAGGCTCTGGGCTCCAGGCTCCATTCACGGGTTCAGTTCCAGTCTCAAGGTTCCTTGCTCAAGGCTCCGGGCTCCGGGTTCCAGTCTTTGGGCTCAGAGTCATCTTCCAGGATCCAGACTCCAGGCTCCAGGTTCCAGGCTCAAAGCTCCAGGCTCCGCGTTCCAGGCTATGGGCTCGTGATCAGTTCCAGTCTCTGGCCTCCAGGCTCCAGGATTTGGGTTCGGGGTCAGTTCCAGTCTCCTGGCTCCAGTCTCCGTGATCCAGGCTTTGGGCTTATTGTTTTCTTCCAGGCTCTTCACTCCAGGCTCCAGGCTCGTGATCAGTTCGAGGCTCCAGGCTCCCGGGCTCTGGGGTCCGGCGTCAGTTCCAGGCTCCGCGCTCCAGGTTCCAGGTTCCAGGTTCCAGGTTCCAGGTTCCAGGCTCCAGGCTCATCAATCCAGTATCCGGGCTCCGAATTCAGGGTCAGTGCCATGCTCCAGTCTCCAGGCTCCAGGCTCCAGTCTCCAGTTCAGTTCAAAGCTCCAGGCTCCAGGCTCCAAGTTCCAGACTCCAGGTTCAAGTCTCCAAGCTCAAGGCTCCAGGCTCCGGGTATGGAGTTGGTTCTAAGTTCCGGTCTCCCGGCTTTCAGGCACCAGGCTTCTTGCTCGGGGTAAGTTGCATGCTTGGGGTTGCCAACCCAGGGCTCCAGGCTCATGGCACGGGTTTTTTTCCAGGCTCCGCGTTCCAGGCTATGGGCTTGTGATCAGTTCCAGTCTCTGGCCTCCAGGCTCCAGGATTTGGGTTCGGGGTCAGTTCCAGTCTCCTGGCTCCAGTCTCCGTGATCCAAGCTTTGGGCTTGTTGTCTTCCTCCAGGCTCTTCACTCCAGGCTCCAGGCTCATGATCAGTTCGAGGCTCCAGGCTCTCGGGCTCTAGGGTCCGGCGTCAGTTCAAGGCTCCGGGCTACAGGTTCCAGGTTCCAGGTTCCAGCCTCCAGGCTCATCGATCCAGTATCCGGGCTCCGGATTCGGGGTCAGTTCCATGCTCCAGTCTCCAGGCTCCAGTCTCCGGTTCAGTTCAAAGCTCCAGGCTCAAGGCTCCAAGTTCCAGACTCCAGGCTCAAGTCTCCAAGCTCAAGGCTCCAGGCTCCGGGCATGGAGTCGGTTCCAAGTTCCGGTCTCCCGGCTATCAGGCACCAGGCTTCTTGATCGGGGTAAATTGCATGCTTGGGGTTGCACACCCAGGGCTCCAGGCTCATGGCACGGGGTTTTTTCCAGGCTCCGAGCTCCAGGCTTTGGGCTCGGGGTCTTCTTCCAGGCTCTAGGCTCAAGGCTCCAAGTTCAAGGCTCCTGGCTCCAGGCTCAAAGCTCCAGGCTAAAGATCAGTTCCAGTCTCTGGTCTCCAGGACCCAGGTTTCGGGATCGGTGTGTATTCCATGCTCTGGTCTTCGGGCTCCAGGATCCAGGCTTCGGGCTCGGGGTAAGTTCCATGCTCGGGGATCCACGCCCCTGGCTCCAGGCTCTGAGAACGGGGTGATTTCCACACTCCGGGCTCCAGAATCCAGGTTTAAAGCTCCGCACTCTGGGTCAATTCTAGGCTCCGGACTCCAGGCTCCAGGCTCACGGCTCCATGCTCACGGCTCAATGCTCCGAGCTCCAGGCTCCAGGCTTGGGGAAAGTTCCAGGGTTCCAGGGCTCTGGGCTCAAGGCTCTGGGATCAGGGTCAGTTTTTTGCTCCGGGCTCCAGTTTGCAGGCTCCAGGCTCATGGCTCCATGCTCACAGCTCAATGCTCAGAGCTCAAGGCTCCAGGCTCCAGGCTCCAGGTTCGAGGTCAGTTCCAGTCTCCGGGCTACAGGGTCCTGGCTCAAGGTTTTTACCTCGGGGTCAGTTCTAGGCTCTGGGCTCAAGGCTCCAGGCACAGGGTCATTTCCAGGCTCCGGGCTCAAGACTCCAGGATCCAGGTTCTTGACTTGCGGTCTGTACAAGGCTTTGGGCTCCCGGCTCCTGGCTCACGGCTCAATGCTCACGGCTACATGCTCCGGGCCCCAGGTTCAGAGCTCAAGGTTCTGTGCTCGGGGTCAATTCCAGGCTCCGGCGCTCAACGCTTCATGTTCAGGGCTCTGGGCTTGGGGTCATTTTTATGCTCCAGGCTCCAAGGTCCAGACTTAAGGTCAGTTCCAGGCTCTATGCTCCAGGCTCCAAGCTCACGGCTCCATGCTACTGGATCCAGGCTTGGGGTAAGTTCCAGTGTTCGGGTTCAAGGCTCAGGGATCAAGGCTCAATCTTCATGGTCAGTTCAAGGCTCCGGGTTCTTTTCTCCGGGCTCGGGGTAACTTCGAGTATGTGGGTTCCGGGCTCAAGTCTTTAAGGACTGGGCTCTAGATTCTACGCACTAGGCTAAAGGCTCCAGGCTCACGGCTACATGCTCCAAGCTCAAGGCGTAAGGCTCCAGGGTCTTGGTCAGTTGCAGACTCCTTTCTCCAGGCAACCGGCTCACGATTACAGGCTCGGGATCAGTTTCAGGCTCCGGGCTTTGGGATCCAGGCTCCGCGCTACAGGCTCCTGGTTCAAGGCACAGGGCTCCGGGCATGGGGTCAGTTCCGTGCTCCAGGATCAAGGCTCAAGACTCTAGGCTCGGGGTCTGTTTCAGGAACGCATATCGGGCTCCAGGCTCCAGGCTCCATGCCCCAAAAACCAGGTCAAGGCTCCAGGTTCCTTGCAAAGAGTAATTTCCTGGCTGTGGGCTCTGGGCCCAAGGCTCAAAGCTCTAGGCTAAAGGCTCAGTGTCAGTTCCAGGCTTTGGGCTCCAGGTTCCGGGCTCCAAGGCACCATGCTCCAAGCTGCAGGCTCCATGCTCTGGGCTTGGGGTCAGTTAAGGGCTCCAGGCTCCAGGCTAGAAGCTCCAGGCTCCATGCTCCAGGCTTGGGGTCTGTAAAGGGCTCCAGGCTCCAAGCTCCATGCTCCATGCTCCAGGCTCCAGACTCCAGGCTCCATGCTTCAAGCTTTGGGATCCTGGCTAAAGACTCCATGCTCGGGGTCAGTTCCAGGCTCGAGGCTCCATTCTTCAGGCTCCGGGCTAAAGGCTCAGGGCTCAGTGTCAGTTCCAAGCTCCGAGCTCCCCACTCAAGGCTCAAGGCTACTGGCTCAAGGCTCTGGGCATGGGGTCAGTTCCAATTTCCGGTCTCCGGGTTTGAGGCTCCACATTTAAAGCTCGGGGTCAGTTCAAGGCTAATGGCTCCATTTTCCAGGCTTGTTGCTACGCATTGAAGGCTCCAGGCTCCCGGCACCGGGCTCGAGGCTGAAGGCTCAAAGCTCAAGGCTCCAGGCTCGGGGTAAGTTCCTTGCTCCGGGCACAAGCCTACAAGCTCAAGGCTTTGGGTCAGTTCCATGCTCTTGGCTCCAGGGTAAATGCTAAAGGCTGCATGGTTAAGGCTCTTGGCTTCAGGCTCCAGGCTCAAGGCTCCAGGCTCAAGCTCCAGGCTCCAGGTTCAGGGTCAGTTCCAGGCTCAAGGCCCCAGGCTCTTCTCTCAAGGCTTCACGCTCCAGGCTACGGGCTTTGGGCTCCAGGCTCACGACTAAAGGCTCCAGGCTCCAGGCTCAAGGCTCAAGGCGCCAAGCTCCAGGGTCTTGGTCAGTTGAATGCTCCATGCTCAAGGCTACTGGCTCCCGACTCCAGGCTCGGAATCAGTTTCAGGCTCCGGGCTAAAGGATCCCGGCTCCGTGCTCCAGGCTCCTTGTTCCAGGCACAGGGCTCTGGGCTTGGGGTCAGTTCCATGTTCCGGGCTACAGGCTAAAGCCTCTAGGCTCGGGGTCACTTTCAGGCACCTCACATTGGGCTCCAGGCTCCAGGCTCCGTGCCCCTAACACCAGGTCAAGGGTCAGGGTTCCTTGTTCAGGGTAATTTCCAGGCTGTGGGCTCTGGGCTCTTGGCTCCAGGCTCTAGGCTTTTGGCTCCGTTTCAGTTCCAGGCTTTGGGCTCCAGATTCCCGGCTCCAGGCTCCATGCTCCATGCTCCATGCTCCGTTGTTGGGGTCAGTTAAGGGCTCCAGGCTCCAAGCTCAAGGCTCCATGCTCCATGCTCCGGGCCTTGGGTCAGTTAAGGGCTCCAGGCTCCAGGCCCAAGGCTAAAGGCTCAAGGCTCCAGACTCCAGGCTCCAGGCTCCACGCTAAACGCTCCATTCTCCGATTTCAAGAATCCGAGCTCGGGTTAAGTTCCCTGCTTCTGGCTCAGGGCTCAATCCTAAAGTCTCCAGGCTTCAGATTCCGGGCTCCCTGCTGAAGTCTCATTGCTCTGCACTCAAGGCTCCGGGCTCTAGGCTTAGGGCTTTGGGGCAGTTCCATTCTCCGGGTACAAGGCTTAATGCTCCAGGCTTAAGGCTCTTGGTAAGTTCCAGGCTCCAGGCTCAAGGTTCTTGGCTCTAGGCTCCAGGTTCAGGCTCCAGGCTTCGGGCTCCAGGTTCCAGACACCGTGCTCCAGGATCCGGGATCGGGGTCAGTTCGAGGCTTTGGGCTCAAGGCTCTTGGATAAAAGTCAGTTTTTTTCTCCGGGCTCCAGTTTGCAGACATCAGGTTCCATGCTCAGGGCTCCAGTTTGAAGGCTCCAGGTTCCATGCTCAGGGCTCCAGGCTCCAAGCTCCAGGCTCCAGGCTCCAGGTTCCGCGTTCCTTCCTCCCGGATCCAGGCTTTTGGCTCAGAGTATTTTCGTGGCTCCAGGCTACTGGTTTAAGGTTCCATATTTTGGGCCAAGTTCCAGGCTACAGGTTCTATGCTCCAGGTTCGTGACTACGCTTTCCAGGGTAATGGGACCTGGCTCCGGGCTCAAGGCTATAATCTCAAGGCTCCAATCTCGGGGTCAGTTCCATGCTCCAGGCTCAAGACTCCAGGGTAAAGTCTCACGGTCAGTTCATGGCTCCAGTCACAAGGCTCTAGACTCCATGCTTAAGGCTCCATGCTTCATGCTGTGGGCTCCAGGCTATAGGCTCTAGGGTATGGGTCAGTTCCAGGCTCCTGGCTCCATGCTTCAGGCTCTGGGCTCAAGGTTCCGGGATAAGTGTCAGTTCCAGGCTCCGTGCTCCCCCCTCAAGGCTACAGGCTCTGAGCTCCAGGCTCTTGGCATGGGGTGAGTTCCAGGCTCAAGACTGAATGGTTCAGGCTCTTGGCTCCAGGCTCAAGGATCCAGGCTCCAGAGTCCAGGTTCCAGGCTCGGGGTCAGTTCCATGCTCAAGGCTCCAGGCTCTTCTTTCCAGGCTTCGCTCTACGGGCTCCAGGCTCAAGGCGCTAGGCTCCAGGGTCTTGGTCAGTTGAAGGCTCCGTGCTCCAGGCTACTGTCTCCAGACTCCAGGCTCGGATTCAGTTTCAGGCTCTGGGCTAAAGAATCCAGGCTCCGCGCTCCAGGCTCCTTGTTCCAGGCACAGGGTTCCGGGCTTTTGGTCATTTCCATGCTCCAGGCTCCAGGCTCCAGGCTAAATACTCTTGGTTCGGGGTCAGTTTCAAGTACTGCACATTGGGCTCCATGCTCCAGGTTCCGTTCCCCTAACACCAGGTCAAGACTCCAGGTTCCTTGCTCAGGGTAATTTCCAGGTTCTTGGCTCTGGGCTCTGGGCTCCAGGCTCCAGGATTCAGGCTCCAGGCTCACTGTCAGTTCCAGGCTTTTAGGTTCGAGGTTACGGGCTCCAGGCTCCAACCTCCAGGCTCCATGCTCCATGCTCCAGGCTTGGGGTCAGTTAAGGGCTTCAGGGTCCAGGCTCCAGGATCCATGCTCCGGGCCTGGGGTCAGTAAAGGGCTCAGTTTTCCGGGGTCAGTTTTAGGCTCTGGGCTCAAGGCTCTGGGATCATGGTCAATTTACTGGCTCTCGGCCCCAGTTTGCAGGCTCCAGGTTCCATGCTCCAGGCTCCAGGGTCCAGGCTCCAGGCTCCAGGCTCCAGGCTGCAGTCTCCAGGCTCCAGGCTCCGCGTTCTTTCCTCCGGGATCCAGGCTTTGGGCTCGGAGTTTTTTTGTGGCTCTTGGCTCCAGGTTTTAGGCTCCATATTTTTGGCACAGTTCCATGCTACAGGTTCTATGCTCCAAGTTCGTGACTACGCATTCCAGGCTAATGGCACCTGGCTCCAGGCTCAAGGCTCTGGTCTCCAGGCTCTGGCCGTGGTGTCAGTTCAATGCTCCGGGCTCAAGACTTCAGGCTCAAGGCTCAGTGTAAGTTCATGGCTCCAGTCACCAGGCTCTTGACTCAAGGCTCAAGGCTCAGTGCATCATTCTCTGGGCTCCAGGCTATAGGTTCCAGGGTCGGGGTAAGTTCAAGGCTCTGGGCTCCATACTTCAGGCTCTTGGCTAAAGGCTCCGGGCTCAGTGTCAGTTCCAGGCTCCGTGCTACCCCCTCAAGGCTCCGGGGTCTCCGGGGTCGGAGTCAGTTCCAAGATCTGGTCTCAAGGTTTTAGGCTCTACTTTTATTTAGGCTCGAGTTCAGTTCAAGGCTATAGGCTCCACAGTCCAGGTTCGTTGCTATGTTTTCCAGGCTCAAGGCTCCAAGCACAAGGCTCCAGGCTAAAGGCTCCAAGCTCAAGGCTACAGACTCAGGGTAAGTTCCTGGCTCCAGGCTCCATGCTCCGGGGTAAGGGCTCAAGACTCCAGTATCCATGCCCCAGGCTCCGCTCTCCAGGCTCCATGGTTAAAGCTCTGGGATGAAGGCAAAGGTTCCATGCTCGGGGTCAGTTCCAGGCTCCGGGTTCCACGCACAAAGATCCATGTTCCGGGCTCCAGGCTCTGGGCATAGGGTCAGTTCGACGTTCCGGTCTCAAGGTTTTAGGCTCCACATTTCGGGCTCGGGGTTTATTCCAGGCTAATGGCTCCATTTTCCAAAGTCGTTGCTACACATTCCAGGCTCCAGGCTCTAGACTCAAGGCTCCTGGCACGAGGTCTTTTCCAGGCTCCGGGCTCCTGGCTTTGGGCTTGGGGTCTTCTTCTAGGCTCTATGCTCCATGCTCATGGCTCCAGGCTCCAAGCTCCAGGCTCAAGGCTCAGGGCTCAAAGCTCCAAGGTCTTGGCTCTGGATCAGCTCAGGGCTCCGGGCACCAGGACCCAGGTTTCGGGTTCAGGGTTTTTCCCATGTTCTGGCCTGTGAGCTCCAGACTCCAGGCTCCGGGCATTGGGTCAGGTCCAAGTTCCGGTCTCAAGGCTTTAGGCTCCAGGGTTTGGGCTCGGCCTTTTTTCAATGCTCGGAGTTCCATGCCCTGGGCTCCAGGATCTGGGAACAGGGTCATTTCCACGCTCCGGGCTCAAGAATCCAGGATCCGGACACGGACTCAGTTCCAGGCTTCGGGCTTCAAGCTCAAGACTCCAGGCTCCAGGCTCCAGGCTCCAGGCTCCAGGCTCCAGGCTCCAGGCTCCAGGCTCCAGACTCCAGGCTCCAGAATCCAGGCTCCAGGCTGCAGGCTCCAGGCTCCAAGCTCATGGCTCCAGGCTCCAGGCTCAAGGCCCCAAGCTTCAGCTCGAGCTCAAGCTCGAGGTCAGTTCCATTCTCGGGGCTGCAGGTTCCTGGCTCAAGGTTCCATGCTCGGGGTCAGTTCCACTCTCCAAGCTCAAGGCTTTGTTTCAGTTCCACGCTCTAGGCTCCAGACTCCATGCTCAAGACTGCATGGATAAGGCTTGTGGCTTCAGGCTCCAGGCTCCAGGCTCCAGGCTCCAGGTTCAGGGTCAGTTCCAGTCTCAAGGCTCCAGGCTCTTCTCTCAAGGCTTCACTCTCCAGGCTACGGGCTTTGCGCTCCAGGCTCACGACTAAAGGCTCCAGGCTCAAGGCGACAGGCTCCAGGGTCTTGGTCAGTTGATGGCTCCATGCTCAAGGCTACTGGCTCCAGACTCCAGGCTCGGAATCAGTTTCAGGCTCCGGGCTAAAGGATCCCGGCTCCGTGCTCCAGGCTCCTTGTTCCAGGCACAGGGCTCTGCGCTTGGGGTCAGTTCCATGTTCCGGGCTACAGGAAAAAGCCTCTAGGCTCGGGGTCAGTTTCAGGCACCCCACATTGGGCTCCAGGCTCAAGGCTCCAGGCTCCGTGCCCCTAATACCAGGTCAAGCCTCAGGGATCCTTGCTCAGGGTAATTTCCAGGCTGTGGGCTCTGGGCTCTTGGCTTCAGGCTCCAGGCTTTGGCTCAGTTTCAGTTCCAGGCTTTGGGCTCCAGATTCCGGGCTCCAGGCTCCATGCTCCATGCTCTGTGGTTGGGGTCAGCTAAGGGCTCCAGGCTCAAAGCTCAAGGTTCCATGGTCCATGCTCTGGGCCTTGGGTCAGTTAAGGGCTCCAGGCTCCAGGCTCAAGGCTAAAGGCTCCAGGCTCCAGGCTCCAGGCTCCAGGCTCCAGGCTCCAGACACCAGGCTCCAGGCTCCATGCTCCACGCTCCATTCTCCGATTTCAAGAATCCGAGCTAGGGTTAAGTTCCCGGCTTCTGGCTCAGGGCTCAAGCCTCAAGTCTCCAGGCTTCAGATTCCGGGCTCCCTGCTAAAGTCTCATTGCTCTGCGCTCAATGCTCCGGGTTCAAGGCTTAGGGCTTTTGGGCAGTTCCATTCTCCGGGTACAAGGCTTAATGCTCCAGGCTTAAGGCTCTGGGTAAGTTCCTAGGCTCCAGGCTCAAGGCTCTTGGCTCTAGGCTCCAGGTTCAGGCTCCAGGCTCCAGGCTCCTGGCTCCTGGCTCCTGGCTCCGGGCTCCAGGTTCCAGACACCGCGCTCCAGGATCCGGGATCGGAATCAGTTAGAGGCTTTGGGCTCAAGGCTCTGGGATAAAAGTCAGTTTTTTTCTCCGGGCTCCAGTTTGCAGACATCAGGTTCCATGCTCAGGGCTCCAGTTTGCAGGCTCCAGGTTCCATGCTCAGGGCTCCAGGCTCAGGGCTCCTGGCTCAGGGCTCCAGGCTCCAGGTTCCGCGTTCCTTCCTCCAGGATCCAGGCTTTGGGCTCAGAGTATGTTCGTGGCTCCAGGCTACTGGTTCAAGGTTCCATATTTTGGGCCAAGTTCCAAGCTACAGGTTCTATGCTCCAGGTTCGTGACTACACGTTCCAGGGTAATGGGACCTGGCTCCAGGCTCAAGGCTCTGCTCTCAAGGCTCCAGCCTCGGGGTCAGTTCCATGCTCCAGGCTCAAGACTCCAGGGTAAAGTCTCAGGGTCAGTTCATGGCTCCAGTCACAAGGCTCTAGACTCCATGCTTAAGGCTCCATGCTTCATGCTGTGGGCTCCAGGCTATAGGCTCTAGGGTAAGGGGTCAGTTCCAGGCTCCTGGCTCGATGCTTTAGGCTCTGGGCTAAGTGTCAGTTCCAGGCTCCGTGCTCCCCCCTCAGGGCTACAGGCTCTGAGCTCCAGGCTCTTGGCATGGGGTGAGTTCCAGGCTCAAGACTGAATGGTTCAGGCTCTTGGCTCCAGGCTCAAGGCTCCAGGCTAAAGGATCCAGGCTCCAGAGTCCAGGTTCCAGGCTCGGGGTCAGTTCCATGCTCCAGGCTCCAGGCTCTGCTTTCCAGGCTTCGCTCTACGGGCTCCAGGCTCAAGGCGCTAGGCTCCAGGGTCTTTGTCAGTTGAAGGCTCCGTGCTCCAGGCTACTGGCTCCAGACTCCAGTCTCAGATTAAGTTTCAGGCTCCGGGCTAAAGAATCCAGGCTCCGCACTCCAGGCTCCTTGTTCCAGGTACAGGGCTCCGGGCTTTGGGTCAGTTCCATGATCAAGGCTCCAGGCTTAAGCCTCTAGGTTCAGGGTCAGTTTCAGGTACTGAACATTGGGCTCCTAGCTCCAGGTTCCTTTCCCCTAACACCAGGTCAAGACTCCAGGTTCCTTGCTCAGGGTAATTTCAGGGTTCTGGGCTCTGGGCTCCAGGCTCCAGGCTCCAGGCTCACTGTCAGTTCCAGGCTTTTAGGTTCGAGGTTCCGGGCTCCAGGTTCCAACCTCCAGGCTCCATGCTCCATTCTCCAGGCTTGGTGTCAGTTAAGGGCTTCAGGCTCCAGGCTCCAGGATCCATGCTCCGGGCCTGGGGTCAGTAAAGGGCTCAGTTTTTCGGGGTCAGTTATTGGCTCTCGGCTCCAGTTTGCAGGCTCCAGGTTCCATGCTCCTGGGTCCAGGGTCCAGGCTCCAGGCTCCAGGCTCCAGGCTGCAGTCTCCAGTCTCCAGGCTCCGCATTCTTTCCTCCGGGATCCAGGCTGTGGGCTCCGAGTTTTTTGTTGCTCTGGGCTCCAGGTTTTTGGCTCCATATTTTTGGCACTGTTCCATGCTACAGGTTCTATGCTCCAAGTTCGTGACTACGCGTTCCAGGCTAAAGGCACCTGGCTCCAGGCTCAAGGCTCTGGTCTCCAGGCTCCGGCCTCGGGGTCAGTTCAATGCTCCGGGCTCAAGACTTCAGGCTCAAGGCTCAGTGTAAGTTCATGGCTACAGTCACCAGGCTCTTGACTCAAGGCTCAAGGCTCAGTGCTTCATTCTCTTGGCTCTTGGCTAAAGGCTCCGGGCTCAGTGTCAGTTCCAGGCTCCGTGCTACCCCCTCAAGGCTCCATTGTCTTGACATGGGGTCAGTTCCAAGATCTGGTCTCCAGGTTTTAGGCTCCACTTTTTTAGGCTCGAGTTCAGTTCAAGGCTATAGGCTCCACAGTCCAGGTTCGTTGCTATGTTTTCCAGGCTCAAGGCTCCAAGCACAAGGCTGCAGGCTAAAGGCTCCAAGCTCAAGGCTGCAGGCTCAGGGTAAGTTCCATGTTCCAGGGTAAAGGCTCCAAGCTCAAGGTTCGAGGTCAATTCCAGGCTCAAGTAATTGGGCTCATGGCTTTGGGCTCCAGGCTCAATGCACCATTCTTCAAGCTCTTGGCTCCAGGCTCGGGATCAGTTCCTAGCTCCAGGCGCCATGCTCCGAGGTAAGGGCTGAAGACTCCAGTATCCATGCCCCAGGCTCCGCTCTCCAGGCTCCATGCTTCAAGCTCTAGGATCCAGGCAAAAGGTTCCATGCTCGGGGTCAGTTCCAGGCTCCCTGCTTCAGGCGCCAGGAAAAGTGTCAGTTCCAGGCTCCGGGTTCCCCACTCAAGGATCCAGGTTCCGGGCTCCAGGCTCTGGGCATAGGATCAGTTCGACGTTCCAGTCTCAAGGTTTTAGGCTCCACATTTAAGGCTCGGGGTTTATTCCAGGCTAATGGCTCCATTTTCCAAATTCGTTCCTACACGTTCCAGGCTCCAGGCTCAAGACTCAAGGCTCCTGGCACTAGGTTTTTTCCTGGCTCCGGGCTCCTGGCTTTGGGGTTGGGGTCTTCTTCTAGGCTCATGGCTCCAGGCTCCAAGCTCCAGGCTCAAGGCTCCAGTTTCAAAGCTCCAGGCTCTTGGCTCGGGATCAGCTCAGGGCTCCGGGCACCAGGACCAAGGGTTTCGGGTTCAGGGTTTTTTCCATGTTCTGGCCTGTGAGCTCCAGACTCCAGGCTCCGGGCATTGGGTCAGGTCCAAGTTCCGGTCTCCAGGCTTTAGGCTCCAGGCTTTGGGCTCGGCCTTTTTTCCATGCTCGGAGTTCCACACCATGGGCTCCAGGCTCTGGGAACAGGGTCATTTCCATGCTCCGGGCTCAAGAATCCAGGCTGCGGACACGGACTCAGTTCCAGGCTTCTGGCTTCGGGCGTCGGGCTTCAGGCTCAAGACTCCAGGCTCCAGGCTCAAGGCTCCAGGCTCCTGGCTTAAGGCTCCAGACTCCAGGCTCAAGGCTCCAGAATCACGGCTCCAGGCTGCAGGCTCACGGCTCCAAGCTCCAGGCTCCAGGCTCCAGGCTCCAGGCTCCAGGCTCCTGGCTTCAGGCTCCAGACTCCAGGCTCAAGGCTCCAGAATCCAGGCTCCAGGCTGCAGGCTCAAGGCTCCAAGCTCCAGGCTCCAGGCTCCAGGCTCCAGGCTCCAGGCTCCAAGCTCATGCTCGAGCTCAAGCTCGAGGTCAGTTCCATTCTCGGGGCTGCAGGTTCCTGGCTCAAGGTTCCATGTTCGGGGTCAGTTCCAGTCTCCAAGCTCAAGGCTTGGGTTCAGTTCCACGCTCTAGGCTCCAGACTCCATGCTCAAGACTGCATGGTTTAGGCTCTTGGCCTCAGGCTCCAGGCTCCAGGCTCCAGGCTCAAGGCTTCAGGCTCACGGCTCCAAGCTCCAGGCTCCAGGCTCTAGGTCAGTTCCATTCTCGGGGCTGCAGGTTCCTGGCTCAAGGTTCCATGCTCGGGGTCAGTTCCAGTCTCCAAGCTTAAGGCTTTGGGTCAGTTCCACGCTCTAGGCTCCAGACTCCATGCTCAAGACTGCATGGTTAAGGCTCTTGGCTCCAGGCTCCAGTCTCCAGGCTCCAGGCTCAAGGCTCCAGAATCCAGGCTCAAGGCTCGGGGTCAGTTCCATGCCCAAGGCTCTCCTCTCCAGGCTTTGCTCTACAGGCTTCCGGGCTGTGGGCTCCAGGCTCACGGCTCTAGGCTCAAGGTGCCAGGCTCCAAGGTTTTTATTAAGTTGAAGGCTCCGTTCTCCAGGCTACTGGCTCTAGACTCCAGGCTCGGAATCAGTATGCGGCTCCGGGCTAAAGGATGGAGGGTACGCGCCCCAGGATCCTTTTTCCAGGCATTGGGCTCCAGGCTAGGGGTCAGTTCCATGCTCCAGTCTCAATGCTAAAGGCTGTAGGCTCGTGGTCAGTTTCAGGTACTGCAAATCGAGCTCCAGGCTCCAGACTATCTGTCAGTTCCAGGCTTTTGGATCATGGTTCCGGGCTCCGGGCTCCGGGCTCCAGGCTCCAGGCTCCAGACTCCAAGCTCCAGGCTTCGGGCTCTGGGCAGTTCCGGGATCCGGGATCGGGGCGTCGGGGTCCGGGCTCCGGGCTCCGGGCTCCGGGCTCCGGGCTCCGGGCTCCGGGCTCCGGGCTCCGGGCTCCAGATTCAGTGCTGAAGGTTACAGGATAGAGGTTCAGGGTCATTTCTAGGCTCTGGGCTCCACGCTCTAGGCTTCAGGCTCTGGGCTTGGGGTCAGTTCCAAGCTCTGGGCACCGGGTTGCTGGCTACAGATTCCAGGTTCCATGCTCCAAGGTCTGGGCTCCAGGCTTCAGGCTCCATGCTCGGGTTTTTCAAGGCTCTGGGCTGAAGAATTCAGTCTCAGGGTCAGTTCCAAGCTCCGGGCTATGGATTCCAGGCTCCAGGCTTCAGGCTCTTTGCTCCGAGCTTTAGGTTCCGGGTCATAGTTCCAGACTCCGTTCTCCAGGGTTTGGGCTCGGGGTCAGTTCAGGGCTCAGGGCTCCAGGTTTCAGGTTCTAGGCTCCACACTCCAGGCTCAAGGTTCATAGCTCCAGAATCCAGGTTCGGGGTAAGTTCAAGGTTCCAGGCTCCAGGCTTCAGGCTCCAGGCTCCAGGCTCAAGGCTCCAGGCTCCAGGCTCTTGGTGCTGGGCTAAAGGCTCCAAGCTCCAGGTTCCAGGCAACATGCTCGGGGTCAGTTCCACACTTCGGGCTCGTGGCTTCATGCTCCAGGATCCAAGCTCCCGGTTCAGTTTCAGTTCCATGGTCAGGTCTTCAGGCTCCAGGCTCCAGGCTTCAGGCTCTGGGCTTTGGGTCAGTTCAAGGCTCCGGCTCTAGGCTCTTTTCACAGGGTAAGTTCGAGGCTCCGGACTGAGGGCTTTAAGCTCTGGATATTCTTCCAGGCTTCAGGCTCAAGGCTCAAGGCTCTAGGGCCCAAGATCCAGACTAAGGGCTCCAAGCTTCAGGTTTCGGGTTTGGGGTCTATTCCAGGCTCCGGGCTCCAAGCTACAGTCTCGAGTTAAGTTCCAGGCTCCAGGTTCCTTTCTACTGGCTCAAGGCTCTTGGCTCAGGGCTCCAGTTTCGGGGTCAGTTCCAGGCTCCGGGCACATGGCTCAAGGCATGGGGTCAGTGCAAGGATCTGAATTCCGGGTCTTTTTGATCTGGGCTCAAGGCTCCGCGCTCCAGGCTCAAGTCTCCAGGCTTCAGGCTCTAACCTCCAGGTTCCTCGCTCCAGGCTCTTGGTCATTTCCAAGCTCCGTGTTCCAGGCTATAGGTTCCAGACTCTTGGCTAGGGGTCTGTTCAAGGCTCCGGGCTCCGGGCTCCGTGCTCTATACTCTGGGCCTTGGGTCAGTAAAGGGCTCCAGGCTATAGGCCCTAGGATCAGGGTCAGTTTTTTTCTCCGGGCTCCAGTTTCCAGGCTCTAGGTTCCATGCTCCAGGCTCCGCGTTCCTTCCTTTGGGATCCAGGCTTTGGGCTGGGAGTTTGTTCGTTGCTCTGGGCTCCATTTTTTAGGCTCCAAATTTTGTGCACAGTTCCAGGTTAAAGGTTCTATGCTCTTAGTTCATGACTAGGCGTTACAGGCTAATGGCACCTGGCTCCAGGCGCAAGGCTCTGGTCTCCAGGCTCCAGCCTCGGGGTCAGTTAAAAACTCCGGGCTAAAGACTTCAGGCTCAAGGCTCAGGGTCAGTTCATGGCTCTATACTCCAGGCTCAAGGCTCTTTTCTTCATGCTCTGGGCTCTAGGCTTTAGGTTCTAGGGTTGGGGTCAGTTCCAAGCGCCGGGCTCCCCCCTCAAGGCTCTAGGCTCTGGGCTGAAGGCTCTTGGCATGGGGTCAGTTCCAAGATCTGGTCTCCATGTTTTTGGCTCCACTTTTCGGGCTTGGGGTCAGTTCCAGGCTACAAGCTCCATAGTCCAGGTTCGTGTCTATGCGTTCCAGGCTTAAGGCTCCAAGCACAAGGCTCCAGGATTAAGGCTCCAAGCTCAAGGCTCCAGGCTCGGGGTAAGTTCCATGCTCAAGTCACAAGGCTCTAGGCTCCGAGCTCTAGGCTCAAGGTGCAATGCTTCAAGCTCTTTGCTCCAGGCTCCATACTCCGGGGTCAGGATTCCAGACTCAAGACTCCAGGCTCCAGGCTCACAGCTCCAGGCTTCAGGCTCTAGGCTCAAGGCTCCGGGCTCAAGGCTACAGGCAATGCTCCGGGCTGTGGGCTTCTGGCTGCGGGCTCCAGGCTCAAGACTAAAGGCTCTATGCTCCAGGCTCCAGTTTCCAGGCTCCGGGCATGGAGTCAGTTCCAAGGTCCAGTCTCCCGGCTTAAGGCGCTAGGCTTCTGGCTCGGGGTAACTTCCATGCTCTAAGTTCCGCGCTCCAGGCTCCAGGCTTCAGGCACGGGGTCATTTCCAGGCTCCGGACTCCAGGCTTAAATCTCCATGCTTACGGCTCACGGCTCCATGCTCCGGGCTCCAGGCTCGGGTTAAGTTCCAGGCTCTGTGCTTGTGGTCAGGTCCAAGCTCCGGGCTCATGGCTCCCTGCACGGGGTCAGTTTGAGGATCTGGGCTCCGAGCTCCAGGTTATTTTTAAGTTGCAGGCTCCGTTCTCCAGGTTAACGTCTCCAGACTCCGGGCTCGGGTTCAGTAAAAGACTCGGGGCTTGGTGCTCCGTGTTCCGTACTGCGGTCTTCGGCCTCCTGGCTACGAGCTCCGGGGTCCGGACTCCGGGCTCCGGGTTCCGAGCTCCGGCCTCCGGGCAGCATGTTTGGGGTCATTTCCAGGCTTACGGGCTCAAGGCTCCGGACTCGTGTTCAGTTCCAGGTTAGAGGCTCTTGGCTTCTTTCGCTGGGATAGAGGCTTCAGGCTCACGAAAATGCCCAGACCTCTCCGTTTTCCTTGTTTTCTGAGTAGAAGAGGCAAAAATTTCATTTTTGAGCGTTTCAGATGATGAGAAGCTGTTTTTGTCCTTTAAGACAAGAAAGTCTTGGTCTCAAGGAAAATTTTAAGAACTGATAAAACTCGAAAAAAAGGCAATAAACCACATATTTCTGACTTGTTTTTTTCTTTTTTTTTTTTTTTGCGTTTTTCTACTTTTCTGACTAGAAGTGGAAAACATGTTATTTTTGAGGGTTTCAGACTATAAGAAGCTGTTTTGGTCACTTTTAGAAAAGGATGTTTTTACAAAGCAGAACTTCATGATCTGAGAAGACTTTGACAAAACACCCATAAAACACTTCTATCTGACTTGTTTTTTGTGTTTTCATTCTTTTCTGACAATATAGGTAAAAATGTCATTTTTTTGCGTTTCACGCGATAAGAAGCTATTTTGGTCACTTTGACACAAGGATGTTTTGCTATAAAGCACTTATTTCTGACTTGTTTTTAGTGTTTTGATGATTTACTGAGTAGAAGAGGAAAAAATGTTATTTTTGAGCGTTTCAGACGATAAGAAGCTGTTTTGGTCACTTTGAGACAAAGATGTTTTTTTTCAAGAAGAACTTCATGATTTGAGAAGACATTTAAGAAACAGCCATAAAACACCTATTTCTGACACTTTTTTATTGTTGTTTCGCTTTCACTCTTTTTTACTGTTTTTTTCGGTTGTCTTAGAAGAGGTAAAAATGTCATTTTTGAGCGTTTAAGACGATAAGAAGCTGTTTTGGTCACTTTGAGAAAAAGATGTATTTTTTTCAAGCAGAACTTCATGAACTGATAAGGCTTTTAAGAAACAGTTATAAAACACTTATTTCTGACTTGTTTTTAGTGTTTTCATGTATTTCTGAGTAGAAGATTCAAAATTTTCATCTGAGCGTTACAGACGATAAGAAGCTGTTTTGGTCACTTTAAGACAACGATGTTGTTTTTCAAGCAGAACTTCATGATTGTAGAAGACTTTTAAGAAACAGCCATAAAACACTTTTTTCTGACTTGTTTTTAGTGTTTTCATGCTTTTCTCAGTAGAAGTGGAAAAAATGTCATTTTTGAGCGTTTCACCCGATAAGAATCACTTTTTGTCACTTTGAGGCAAGGATGTTTTATCACAAGCAGAACATCAGGACCTGAGAAGACTATGACAAAATAGCCATCAAACATTTATTTTTGACTTTTTTTTTTTAGTGTTTTCATGCTTTTCTGACTATATTGTTAAAAATGTCATTTTAAAGCGTGTCACGCAAGGAGAAGCTGATTTGGTCACTTTTGAGACAAGGATGTTTTGTGTCGAGTAGAACGTAAAAGCTTCACACTTAGTTCTGGCATTTCTCAAACCGCCCCGTGGAGATGGAATGCTGCCTTACATTGCAACCTCACTCTAGAGGAAGAACTCTGTCCATGGTCCTGATTCTTTGTCTTTCTTTCTCTCTTGCTCTCTCCTCCCTCTTTCCTCCAACCCCCTTAAAGCTGCACACTGGCGTGCATGAACGAGGAAGAGCACTGGGAAATTTCTCACTGACCCTTGTCAGGGTTAGACAGGGACGGCTGGTGGACGGTGTGGACTCTGTCTGTTTTCCAGCCCGTGTGGGACATTGTTATTTTTCCAGAGACAGAACACCGGTTAGCCTAACCCCTTTTTTAAGCTCCGGTTCTTTTCTCATCTGGAGCTGGATAACGATAAAACATGAACCGTATGTTGAACTTTGTTATTTCTTTTCCAGAGACAACCACTATAAGCCTTACACCTTTTTTTTTTTTTTTTTTTTTAAACCTCCGGGGCTTCTCCTCAACTTCAGCCCGAAACCGAACCTTGTTCCAGGTCTGAATCTTTTCCCCTCTCGCCCCCTCTTTTCTCTCCAGCCCCCTTAAAGCTTCTCACTGAGTTGTGGAACTTTTTCAAACCCCCCCCAGTGGGAACGGAATGCTTCCCAACATCAGAGTTTCACACTCGGGGAAAAACTCTCGCCCGGGTCCTGGTTCTTCATTTCCCCTTCCCTCCCTCTTTTTCTTCCATCCACCTTGAAGCTGCACATTGGCATGCGCTGAGGAGGAGGAACGCCGGGAAATGTCGCGCTTACCCGTGTCAGGATTTGGTCGGGACGGCCGGTGGACCGTGTGGACTCTGTCTTTTTTCCAGGTCTGTGTGGGACTTTTCTTTTTTTTACAGGCCTGTGTGGGAATCTGTTATGTTCTTTAAAAGACAGAACGCCGGATAGCTGATCCCCTTTTTAACCTCCGGAGTTTTTCTCATCTGGAACCTGATAACGGTAAAACTCGAACCGTATTGTGGGACTTTGTTTTTTTTTTTTTTCCCAGACAGAACCCCTGTAAGCCTAACCCCTTTTTGACCTCTGGTGCTTTTCTCAGGTGGGGCTTGATAACGGTAAAACTCAAAACGTCTGATGCCATTTTTCAGAACTCTGCTCCTCCCTGTCCTGGTCTTACTCTTTTTTATTCTGTCTCTCAACCACTCTTTCGTCCAGCCACCTTAAAGCTGCACAGTGAGTTCTGGCATTTTTAAAACCCTCCCGTGGAGACGGAATGCCACCCCACATTGCAGCCACACAGTGGGGGCTGAACTCTGGCCCTCCTTGCCTGTCTTCGGTGTGACTCGGGCTTCTACAAACTGATTGCACTTGCTGTGTCTTTGACTGTGTCTTTGAAAAGTGCTCTATCAATAAAATGTATTGACTATTTTGCCTACTTACTGTCTGACTCTCTCCCCCCCCCCCCCTTTCTTATTCAGCCACCTTAAAGCTTCACACTGGGACTGAAAATCACATCCTCTTGCCTGGTTTAGGGTTAGGGCTGAGGCCAGGTTAGGGCACCAGGCTCGGGCTTAGTTCCAGGGTTTAGGGTTAGGGCTGAGGCCAGGGACAGGGTTTGGGCTCCGGGCTCGGGCTAAAGTTCCAGGGTTCAGGCCAGTGACAGGGTTTGGGCTCCAAGCTCGGGCTCAGTTACAGGCTCCAGACTAAAGGCTCTAGGCTCCTGGCTCTAGGCTCTGAGGTCCGGGCTCCGAGCTCCGGGCTCCAGGCTCCATGGTCCAGGCTCTGCGTTCCTTGCTCCAGGCTCGAGGTCAGTTCCAAGCTTCGGGCTCAAGGCTCCGGTCTCCGGGCTCCTAGCTTTTGGTCTTTTCCAGGCTACAATCTTCAGGGAAAAGGCTCCAGACTCAAGGATTGGGGTCAGTTCAAGGCTCCGCGCTCAAGGCTCCAGGCTCAAAGCTCTGGGTTCGGGGTCAGTTCCAAGCTCTTGGCACCAGGCTTCAGGCTTCAGATTCAAGACACCATGCTCCACGCTCAGGGCGCCGGGCTCCAGGCTCCATGCACCAAGCTCCGGGCTCCTGGCTCCATGCTCCAAGCTCCAAGCTCCAAGCTCCGGGCTCCTGGCTCCGGGCTCAAGGCTTCAGGCTCCAGGCTCAGGGTTTGTTCCAGGCTCCGGGTTCCAGGTTTCAGTCTCAGGGTCAGTTCCAGGCTCTGGGTTCCAGCGTCCTACGTCTTGGCTCCGCACTCAAAGCACCGGGCTCCAGGCTCAAGGTACGGGGTCATTTCTAGGCTCCAGTCTCTTAGGTCCTGACGTGTGGTAAGTTCTAGGCTCCGGGCTCCAGGCTCCTGGTTCCGGGCTTAGGGCTCAGGGCTAAGGGCTCAGGGCTCAGGGCTCAGGGCTCAGGGCTCAGGGCTCCGGGCTCAGTGTCAGTTCCAGGCGTCGCGCTCCAGGCTCAGGGCTCCAGGCTCCAAGCTTCAAGTTCCAGGCTCAAGGCTACATGCTCCAGGCTCCAGGCTTATGGTTCAGGGCTCAGGGCTCCGGGCTCCGGGCTCAGTGTCAGTTCCAGGCGTCGCGCTCCAGGCTCAGGGCTCCAGGCTCCAAGCTTCAAGTTCCAGGCTCAAGGCTACATGCTCCAGGCTCCAGGCTTATGGTTAAGGGCTCAGAGCTCCGGGCTCAATGTAAATTATAGGCTCTGGGCTCCAGGCTCAGTGCTCCAGGCTCCAAGCTTCAAGTTACAGGCGCAAGGCTACATGCTCCAGGCTGCAGGTTCCAGGCTCAAGGCTTCAGGCTCCAGGCTCAAGGCTCTTGGCTCCAGGCTCCACACTCAAGGCTCCGAGGCATTGGGTAAGTTCAAAGTTCTGGGATCCAGGCTTCAGGCTCCAGGCTCCAGGCTCCAGGCTCCAGACTCCAGGCTCCATGCTCAAGGCTCCAGGCTTCGGGTTCCACACCCTGGGCTCAAGACTCTGGGCACGGGGTTTTTTCCAGTCTCCGGGCTCAAGACTTTGGGCTTTGGGTCTTCTTCCAGGCTCCATGCTCCCGGCTCAAAGCTCATGGCTCTGGGTTCGGGATCAGTTCCAGGCTCCGGGTTCCAGGCCCCAGGTTCCGGGGTCGGGGTCATTTCCATGCATGAAACTCCTGGCTCAAGGCTCTGCAATCAAAGATCCAGGCTCTGGGCTCCAGGCTCCATTCACGGGTTCAGTTCCAGTCTCAAGGTTCCTTGCTCAAGGCTCCGGGCTCCAGGTTCCAGTCTTTGGGCTCAGAGTCATCTTCCAGGATCCAGACTCCAGGCTCCAGGTTCCAGGCTCAAAGCTCCAGGCTCCGCGTTCCAGGCTATGGGCTCGTGATCAGTTCCAGTCTCTGGCCTCCAGGCTCCAGGATTTGGGTTCGGGGTCAGTTCCAGTCTCCTGGCTCCCGTCTCCGTGATCCAGGCTTTGGGCTTATTGTTTTCTTCCAGGCTCTTCACTCCAGGCTCCAGGCTCGTGATCAGTTCGAGGCTCCAGGCTCCCGGGCTCTAGGGTCCGGCGTCAGTTCCAGGCTCCGCGCTCCAGGTTCCAGGTTCAAGGTTCCAGGCTCCAGGCTCATCGATCCAGTATCCGGGCTCCGAATTCAGGGTCAGTGCCATGCTCCAGTCTCCAGGCTCCAGTCTCCAGTTCAGTTCAAAGCTCCAGGCTCCAGGCTCCAAGTTCCAGACTCCAGGTTCAAGTCTCCAAGCTCAAGGCTCCAGGCTCCGGGTATGGAGTCGGTTCTAAGTTCCGGTCTCCCGGCTGTCAGGCACCAGGCTTCTGGTCTTGGGCTCGGGGTCTTCTTCCAGGCTGTAGGCTCAAGGCTCAAAGTTCAAGGCTCCTGGCTCCAGGCTCAAAGCTCCAGGCTAAAGATCAGTTCCAGTCTCCGGTCTCCAGGACCCAGGTTCGGGATCGGTGTGTATTCCATGCTCTGGTCCTCAGGCTCCAGGATCCAGGCTCTGAGAACGGGGTGATTTCCACACTCTGGGCTCCAGAATCCAGGTTTAAAGCTCCGCACTCAGGGTCAGTTCTAGGCTCCAGACTCCAGGCTCCAAGCTCACGGCTCCATGCTCACGGCTCAATGCTCCGAGCTCCAGGCTCCAGGCTTGGGGAAAGTTCCAGGGTTCCAGGGCTCTGGGCTCAAGGCTCTGGGATCAGGGTCAGTTTTTTCTCCGGGCTATAGTTTGCAGGCTCCAGGCTCAAGACTCCAGGATCCAGGTTCTTGACTTGCAGTCTGTACAAGGCTTTGGGCTCCCGGCTCCTGGCTCCCGGCTCTATGCTCACGGCTACATGCTCCGGGCCCCAGGATCCGAGCTCAAGGTTCTGTGCTCGGGGTCAATTCCAGGCTCCGGCGCTCAACGCTTCATGTTCAGGGCTCTGGGCTTGGGGTCATTTTATGCTCCAGGCTCCAAGGTCCAGACTTAAGGTCAGTTCCAGGCTCTATGCTCCAGGCTCCAAGCTCACGGCTCCATGCTACAGGATCCAGGCTTGGGGTAAGTTCCAGGGTTCGGGTTCAAGGCTCAGGGATCAAGGCTCAATCTTCATGGTCAGTTCAAGGCTCCGGGTTCTTTTCTCCGGGCTCGGGGTAACTTCGAGTATGTGGGTTCCGGGCTCAAGTCTTTAAGGACTGGGCTCTAGATTCTACGCACTAGGCTAAAGGCTCCAGGCTCACGGCTACATGCTCCAAGCTCAAGGCGTAAGGCTCCAGGGTCTTGGTCAGTTGCAGACTCCGTTCTCCAGGCAACCGGCTCAAGATTACAGGCTCGGGATCAGTTTTCAGGCTCCGGGCTTTGGGATCCAGGCTCCGCGCTACAGGCTCCTGGTTCAAGGCACAGGGCTCCGGGCATGGGGTCAGTTCCGTGCTCCGGGATCAAGGCTCAAGACTCTAGGCTCGGGGTCAGTTTCAGGCACGCATATCGGGCTCCAGGCTCCAGGCTCCATGCACCAGGTCAAGGCTCCAGGTTCCTTGCAAAGAGTAATTTCCAGGCTGTGGGCTCTGGGCCCAAGGCTCGAAGCTCAAGGCTAAAGGCTCAGTGTCAGTTCCAGGCTTTGGGCTCCAGGTTCCGGGCTCCAAGGCACCATGCTCCAAGCTCCAGGCTCCAGGCTCCGGGCTTGGGGTCTGTAAAGGGCTCCAGGCTCCAAGCTCCATGCTCCAGGCTCCAGACTCCAGGCTCCATGCTTCAAGCTTTGGGATCCTGGCTAAAGACTCCATGCTCGGGGTCAGTTCCAGGCTCGAGGCTCCATTCTTCAGGCTCCGGGCTCAAGGCTCAGGGCTCAGTGTCAGTTCCAGGCTCCGAGCCCCCCACTCAAGGCTCAAGGCTACGGGCTCAAGGCTCTGGGCATGGGGTCAGTTCCAATTTTTGGTCTCCGGGTTTAAGGCTCCACATTTAAAGCTCGGGGTCAGTTCAAGGCTAATGGCTCCATTTTCCAGGCTTGTTGCTACGCATTGAAGGCTCCAGGCTCCCGGCACCGGGCTCGAGGCTGAAGGCTCAAAGCTCAAGGCTCCAGGCTCGGGGTAAGTTCCTTGCTCCGGGCACAAGCCTCCAAGCTCAAGGCTTTGGGTCAGTTCCATACTCTTGGCTCCAGGCTAAATGCTAAAGGCTGCATGGTTAAGGCTCTTGGCTTCAGGCTCCAGGCTCAAGGCTCCAGGCTCAAGCTCCAGGCTCCAGGTTCAGGGTCAGTTCCAGGCTCAAGGCCCCAGGCTCTTCTCTCAAGGCTTCACTCTCCAGGCTACGGGCTTTGGGCTCCAGGCTCACGACTAAAGGCTCCAGGCTCAAGGCTCAAGGCGCCAAGCTCCAGGGTCTTGGTCAGTTGAATGCTCCATGCTCAAGGCTACTGGCTCCCGACTCAAGGCTCGGAATCAGTTTCAGGCTCCGGGCTAAAGGATCCCGGCTCCGTGCTCAAGGCTCCTTGTTCCAGGCACAGGGCTCTGGGCTTGGGGTCAGTTCCATGTTCCGGGCTACAGGCTAAAGCCTCTAGGCTCGGGGTCACTTTCAGGCACCTCACATTTGGCTCCAGGCTCCGTGCCCCTAACACCAGGTCAAGGCTCAGGGTTCCTTGCTCAGGGTAATTTCCAGGCTGTGGGCTCTGGACTCTTGGCTCCAGGCTCTAGGCTTTTGGCTCCGTTTCAGTTCCAGGCTTTGGGCTCCAGATTCCGGGCTCCAGGCTCCATGCTACATGCTCCGTTGTTGGGGTCAGTTAAGGGCTCAAGGCTCCAAGCTCAAGGCTCCAGGCTCCATGCTCCATGCTCCGGGTCTTGGGTCAGTTAAGGGCTCCAGGCTCCAGGCCCAAGGCTAAAGGCTCCAGGCTCCAGACTCCATGCTCCAGGCTCCAGGCTCCACTCTCCGATTTCAAGAATCCGAGCTCGGGTTAAGTTCCCTGCTTCTGGCTCAGGGCTCAAGCCTAAAGTCTCCAGGCTTCAGATTCCGGGCTCCCTGCTAAAGTCTCATTGCTCTGCGCTCAAGGCTCCGGGCTCTAGGCTTAGGGCTTTGGGGCAGTTCCATTCTCCGGGTACAAGGCTTAATGCTCCAGGCTTAAGGCTCTTGGTAAGTTCCAGGCTCAAGGTTCTTGGCTCTAGGCTCCAGGTTCAGGCTCCAGGCTTCGGGCTCCAGGTTCCAGACACCGCGCTCCAGGATCCAGGATCGGGGTCAGTTCGAGGCTTTGGGCTCAAGGCTCTGGGATAAAAGTCAGTTTTTTTCTCCGGGCTCCAGTTTGCAGACATCAGGTTCCATGCTCAGGGCTCCAGTTTGCAGGCTCCAGGTTCCATGCTCAGGGCTCCAGGCTCCAAGCTCCAGGCTCCAGGCTCCAGGTTCTGCGTTCCTTCCTCCCGGATCCAGGCTTTTGGCTCAGAGTATTTTCGTGGCTCCAGGCTACTGGTTTAAGGTTCCATATTTTGGGCCAAGTTCCAGGCTACAGGTTCTATGCTCCAGGTTCGTGACTACGCTTTCCAGGGTAATGGGACCTGGCTCCGGGCTCAAGGCTATAATCTCAAGGCTCCAGCCTCGGGGTCAGTTCCATGCTCCAGGCTCAAGACTCCAGGCTAAAGTCTCAGGGTCAGTTCATGGCTCCAGTCACCAGGCTCTAGACTCCATGCTTAAGGCTCCATGCTTCATGCTGTGGGCTCCAGGCTATAGGCTCTAGGGTATGGGTCAGTTCCAGGCTCCTGGCTCCATGCTTCAGGCTCTGGGCTCAAGGTTCCGGGCTAAGTGTCAGTTCCAGGCTCGGTGCTCCCCCCTCAAGGCTACAGGCTCTGAGCTCCAGGCTCTTGGCATGGGGTGAGTTCCAGGCTCAAGACTGAATGGTTCAGGCTCTTGGCTCCAGGCTCAAGGATCCAGGCTCCAGAGTCCAGGTTCCAGGCTCGGGGTCAGTTCCATGCTCAAGGCTCCAGGCTCTGCTTTCCAGGCTTCGCTCTACGGGCTCCAGGCTCAAGGCGCTAGGCTCCAGGGTCTTGGTCAGTTGAAGGCTCCGTGCTTCAGGCTACTGTCTCCAGACTCCAGGCTCGGATTCAGTTTCAGGTTCTGGGCTAAAGAATCCAGGCTCCGCGCTCCAGGCTCCTTGTTCCAGGCACAGGGTTCCGGGCTTTGGGTCAGTTCCATGCTCCAGGCTCCAGGCTCCAGGCTAAAGCCTCTAGGTTCGGGGTCAGCTTCAGGTACTGCACATTGGGCTCCATGCTCCAGGTTCCGTTCCCCTAACACCAGGTCAAGACTCCAGGTTCCTTGCTCAGGGTAATTTCCAGGTTCTTGGCTCTGGGCTCTGGGCTCCAGGCTCCAGGCCCCAGGCTCACTGTCAGTTCCAGGCTTTTAGGTTCGAGGTTACGGGCTCCAGGCTCCAACCTCCAGGCTCCATGCTCCATGCTCCATGCTCCAGGCTTGGGGTCAGTTAAGGGCTTCAGGGTCCAGGCTCCAGGATCCATGCTCCGGGCCTGGGGTCAGTAAAGGGCTCAGTTTTCCGGGGTCAGTTTTAGGCTCTGGGCTCAAGGCTCTTGGATCATGGTCAGTTTGTGGCTCTCGGCTCCAGTTTGCAGGCTCCAGGTTCCATGCTCCAGGCTCCAGGGTCCAGGCTCCAGGCTGCAGTCTCCAGGCTCCAGGCTCCGCATTCTTTCCTCCGGGATCCAGGCTTTGGGCTCGGAGTTTTTTTGTGGCTCTGGGCTCCAGGTTTTAGGCTCCATATTTTTGGCACAGTTCCATGCTACAGGTTCTATGCTCCAAGTTCGTGACTACGCATTCCAGGCTAATGGCACCTGGCTCCAGGCTCAAGGCTCTGGTCTCCAGGCTCCGGCCGCGGTGTCAGTTCAATGCTCCGGGCTCAAGACTTCAGGCTCAAGGCTCAGTGTAAGTTCATGGCTCCAGTCACCAGGCTCTTGACTCAAGGCTCAAGGCTCAGTGCTTCATTCTCTGGGCTCCAGGCTATAGGTTTCAGGGTCGGGGTAAGTTCAAGGCTCTGGGCTCCATTCTTCAGGCTCTTGGCTAAAGGCTCCGGGCTCAGTGTCAGTTCCAGGCTCCGTGCTACCCCCTCAAGGCTCCGGGGTCTCCGGGGTCGGAGTCAGTTCCAAGATCTGGTCTCAAGGTTTTAGGCTCTACTTTTTTTAGGCTCGAGTTCAGTTCAAGGCTATAGGCTCCACAGTCCAGGTTCGTTGCTATGTTTTCCAGGCTCAAGGCTCCAAGCACAAGGCTCCAGGCTAAAGGCTCCAAGCTCAAGGCTACAGACTCAGGGTAAGTTCCTGGCTCCAGGCTCCATGCTCCGGGGTAAGGGCTCAAGACTCCAGTATCCATGCCCCAGGCTCCGCTCTCCAGGCTCCATGCTTAAAGCTCTGGGATGAAGGCAAAAGGCTCCATGCTCGGGTCAGTTCCAGGCTCCAGGTTCCACGCACAAAGATCCATGTTCCGGGCTCCAGGCTCTGGGCATAGGGTCAGTTCGACGTTCCGGTCTCAAGGTTTTAGGCTCCACATTTCGGGCTCGGGGTTTATTCCAGGCTAATGGCTCCATTTTCCAAAGTCATTGCTACACATTCCAGGCTCCAGGCTCCAGGCTCTAGACTCAAGGCTCCTGGCACGAGGTCTTTTCCAGGCTCTGGGCTCCTGGCTTTGGGCTTGGGGTCTTCTTCTAGGCTCTATGCTCCATGCTCATGGCTCCAGGCTCCAAGCTCCAGGCTCAAGGCTCAGGGCTCAAAGCTCCAGGCTCTTGGGTCGGGATCAGCTCAGGGCTCCGGGCACCAGGACCCAGGTTTCGGGTTCAGGGTTTTTCCCATGTTCTGGCCTGTGAGCTCCAGACTCCGAGCTCCGGGCATTGGGTCAGGTCCAAGTTCCGGTCTCCAGGATTTAGGCTCCAGGCTTTGGGCTCGGCCTTTTTTCCATGCACGGAGTTCCATGCCCTGGGCTCCAGGATCTGGGAAAAGGGTCATTTCCACGCTCCGGGCTCAAGAATCCAGGCTCCGGACACGGACTCAGTTCCAGGTTTCGGGTTTCGGGTTATTCCCATGTTCTGGCCTGTGAACTCCAGACTCCAGGCTCCGGGCATTGGGTCAGGTCCAAGTTCCGGTCTCCAGGCTTTAGGCTCCAGGCTTTGGGCTCGGCCTTTTTTCCATGCTCGGAGTTCCATGCCCTGGGCTCCAGGATCTGGGAAAAGGGTCATTTCCACGCTCTGGGCTCAAGACTCCAGGCTCCAGGCTCCAGGCACCAGGCTCAAGACTCCAGACTCCAGGTTCCAGAATCCAGGCTCCAGGCTGCAGGCTCCAGGCTCCAAGCTCCAGGCTCCAGGCTCAAGGCTCCAAGCTTCAGCTCGAGCTCAAGCTCGAGGTCAGTTCCATTCTCGGGGCTGCAGGTTCCTGGCTCAAGGTTCCATGCTCGAGGTCAGTTCCACTCTCCAAGCTCAAGGCTTGGGTTCAGTTCCACGCTCTAGGCTCCAGACTCCATGCTCAAGACTGCATGGTTAAGGCTCTTGGCTTCAGGCTCCAGGCTCAAGGCTCCAGGCTCCAGGCTCCAGGCTCCAGGCTCCAGGCTCCAGGCTCAGGGTCAGTTCCAGTCTCAAGGCTCCAGGCTCTTCTCTCAAGGCTTCACTCTCCAGGCTACGGGCTTTACGCTCCAGGCTCACGACTAAAGGCTCCAGGCTCCAGGCTCAAGGCGACAGGCTCCAGGGTCTTGGTCAGTTGATGGCTCCATGCTCAAGGCTACTGGCTCCAGACTCCAGGCTCGGAATCAGTTTCAGGCTCCGGGCTAAAGGATCCCGGCTCCGTGCTCCAGGCTCCTTGTTCCAGGCACAGGGCTCTGCGCTTGGGGTCAGTTCCATGTTCCGGGCTACAGGCAAAAGCCTCTAGGCTCGGGGTCAGTTTCAGGCACCCCACATTGGGCTCCAGGCTACAGGCTCCGTGCCCCTAATACCAGGTCAAGCCTCAGGGTTCCTTGCTCAGGGTAATTTCCAGGCTCTGGGCTCTGGGCTCTTTGCTCCAGGCTCCAGGCTTTGGCTCAGTTTCAGTTCCAGGCTTTGGGCTCCAGATTCCGGGCTCCAGGCTCCATGCTCCATGCTCTGTGGTTGGGGTCAGTTAAGGGCTCAAGGCTCCAAGCTCTAGGTTCCATGGTCCATGCTCCGGGCCTTGGGTCAGTTAAGGGCTCCAGGCTCCAGGCTCAAGGCTAAAGGCTCCAGGCTCCAGAGTCCAGGCTCCAGGCTCCAGGCTCCAGGCTCCACGCTCCAGGCTCCATTCTCCGATTTCAAGAATCCGAGCTAGGGTTAAGTTCCCGGCTTCTGGCTCAGGGCTCAAGCCTCAAGTCTCCAGGCTTCAGATTCCGGGCTCCCTGCGAAAGTCTCATTGCTCTGCGCTCAAGGCTCCGGGCTCTAGGCTTTGGGCTTTGGGGTAGTTCCATTCTCCGGGTACAAGGCTTAATGCTCCAGGCTTAAGGCTCTGGGTAAGTTCCAGGCTCCAGGCTCCAGGCTCAAGGTTCTTGGCTCTAGGCTCCAGGTTCAGGCTCCAGGCTCCGGGCTCCAGGTTCAAGACACCGCGCTCCAGGATCCGGGATCGGAATCAGTTAGTGGCTTTGGGCTCAAGGCTCTGGATAAAAGTCAGTTTTTTTTCTCCGGGCTCCAGTTTGCAGACATCAGGTTCCATGCTCAGGGCTCCAGTTTGCAGGCTCCAGGTTCCATGCTCAGGGCTCCAGGCTCCAGGCTCAGGGCTACTGGCTCAGGGCTCAGGCTCCAGGCTCCAGGCTCCAGGTTCCGCGTTCCTTCCTCCAGGATCCAGGCTTTGGGCTCAGAGTATGTTCGTGGCTCCAGGCTCCTGGTTTAAGGTTCCATATTTTGGGCCAAGTTCCAGGCTACAGGTTCTATTCTCCAGGTTCGTGACTACACGTTCCAGGGTAATGGGACCTGGCTCCAGGCTCAAGGCTCTGGTCTCAAGGCTCCAGCCTCGGGGTCAGTTCCATGCTCCAGGCTCAAGACTCCAGGGTAAAGTCTCAGGGTCAGTTCATGGCTCCAGTCACAAGGCTCTAGACTCCATGCTTAAGGCTCCATGCTTCATGCTGTGGGCTCCAGGCTATAGGCTCTAGGGTAAGGGGTCAGTTCCAGGCTCCTGGCTCGATACTTCAGGCTTTGGGCTCAAGGTTCTGGGCTAAGTGTCAGTTCCAGGCTCCGTGCTCCCCCCTCAGGGCTACAGGCTCTGAGCTCCAGGCTCTTGGCATGGGGTGAGTTCCAGGCTCAAGACTGAATGGTTCAGGCTCTTGGCTCCAGGCTCCAGGCTCAAGGATCCAGGCTCCAGAGTCCAGGTTCCAGGCTCGGGGTCAGTTCCATGCTCCAGGCTCCAGGCTCTTCTTTCCAGGCTTCGCTCTACGGGCTCCAGGCTCAAGGCGCTAGGCTCCAGGGTCTTTGTCAGTTGAAGGCTCCGTGCTCCAGGCTACTAGCTCCAGACTCCAGTCTCAGATTAAGTTTCAGGCTCCGGGCTAAAGAATCCAGGCTCTGCACTCCAGGCTCCTTGTTCCAGGTACAGGGCTCCGGGCTTTGGGTCAGTTCCATGATCAAGGCTCCAGGCTAAAGCCTCTAGGTTCAGGGTCAGTTTCAGGTACTGCACATTGGGCTTCTTGCTCCAGGTTCCTTTCCCCTAACACCAGGTCAAGACTCCAGGTTCCTTGCTCAGGGTAATTTCAGGGTTCTGGGCTCTGGGCTCCGGGCTCCAGGCTCTTGGCTCCAGGCTCACTGTCAGTTCCAGGCTTTTAGGTTCGAGGTTCCAGGCTCCAGGGTCCAACCTCCAGGCTCCATGCTCCATGCTCCAGGCTTGGTGTCAGGTAAGGGCTTCAGGCTCCAGGCTCCAGGATCCATGCTCCGGGCCTGGGGTCAGTAAAGGGCTCAGTTTTCCGGGGTCAGTTATTGGCTCTCGGCTCCAGTTTGCAGGCTCCAGGTTCCATGCTCCTGGGTCCAGGGTCCAGGCTCCAGGCTGCAGTCTCCAGTCTCCAGGCTCCGCATTCTTTCCTCCGGGATCCAGGCTTTGGGCTCCGAGTTTTTTTGTTGCTCTGGGCTCCAGGTTTTAGGCTCCATATTTTTGGCACTGTTCCATGCTACAGGTTCTATGCTCCAAGTTCGTGACTACGCGTTCCAGGCTAAAGGCACTTGGCTCCAGGCTCAAGGCTCTGGTCTCCAGGCTCCGGCCTCGGGGTCAGTTCAAGGCTCCGGGCTCAAGACTTCAGGCTCAAGGCTCAGTGTAAGTTCATGGCTCCAGTCACCAGGCTCTTGACTCAAGGCTCAAGGCTCAGTGCTTCATTCTCTTGGCTCTAGGCTAGAGGTTCCAGGGTCGGGGTAAGTTCCAGGCTCCGGGCTCCATTCTTCAGGCTCTTGGCTAAAGGCTCCAGGCTCAGTGTCAGTTCCAGGCTCCGTGCTACCCCCTCAAGGCTCCAGGGTCTTGGCATGGGGTCAGTTCCAAGATCTGGTCTCCAGGTTTTAGGCTCCACTTTTTTAGGCTCGAGTTCAGTGCAAGGCTATAGGCTCCACAGTCCAGGTTTGTTGCTATGTTTTCCAGGCTCAAGGCTCCAAGCACAAGGCTGCAGGCTAAAGGCTCCAAGCTCAAGGCTGCAGGCTCAGGGTAAGTTCCATGTTCCAGGGTAAAGGCTCCAAGCTCAAGGTTCGAGGTCAATTCCAGGCTCAAGTAATTGGGCTCATGGCTTCGGGCTCCAGGCTCAAGGCACCATTCTTCAAGCTCTTGGCTCCAGGCTCGGGATCAGTTCCTGGCTCCAGGCTCCATGCTCCGAGGTAAGGGCTGAAGACTCCAGTATCCATGCCCCAGGCTCCGCTCTCCAGGCTCCATGCTTCAAGCTCTAGGATCCAGGCAAAAGGTTCCATGCTCGGGGTCAGTTCCAGGCTCCCTGCTTCAGGCGCCAGGAAAAGTGTCAGTTCCAGGCTCCGGGTTCCCCACTCAAGGATCCAGGTTCCGGGCTCCAGGCTCTTGGCATAGGATCAGTTCGACGTTCCAGTCTCAAGATTTTAGGCTCCACATTTAAGGCTCGGGGTTTATTCCAGGCTAATGGCTCCATTTTCCAAATTCGTTCCTACACGTTCCAGGCTCCAGGCTCCAGGCTCAAGACTCAAGGCTCCCGGCACTAGGTTTTTTCCTGGCTCCGGGCTCCTGGCTTTGGGGTTGGGGTCTTCTTCTAGGCTCATGGCTCCAGGCTCCAAGCTCCAGGCTCAAGGCTCCAGTTTAAAGCTCCAGGCTCTTGGCTCGGGATCAGCTCAGGGCTCCGGGCACCAGGACCAAGGTTTCGGGTTCAGGGTTTTTTTCCATGTTCTGGCCTGTGAGCTCCAGACTCCAGGCTCCGGGCATTGGGTCAGGTCTAAGTTCTGGTCTCCAGGCTTTAGGCTCCAGGCTTTGGGCTCGGCCTTTTTTCCATGCTCAGAGTTCCACGCCATGGGCTCCAGGCTCTGGGAACAGGGTCATTTCCATGCTCCGGGCTCAAGAATCCAGGCTGCGGACACGGACTCAGTTCCAGGCTTCGGGCTTCGGGCTTCGGGCTTCGGGCTTCAGGCTCAAGACTCCAGGCTCTTGACTCCAGGCTCCAGGCTCCAGGCTCCTGGCTTCAGGCTCCAGACTCCAGGCTCAAGGCTCCAGAATCCAGGCTCCAGGCTGCAGGCTAACGGCTCCAAGCTCCAGGCTCCAGGCTCCAGGCTCCAGGCTCCAGGCTCCAGGCTCCAGGCTCCAAGCTCATGCTCAAGCTCAAGCTCGAGGTCAGTTCCATTCTCGGGGCTGCAGGTTCCTGGCTCAAGGTTCCATGTTCGGGGTCAGTTCCAGTCTCCAAGCTCAAGGCTTGGGTTCAGTTCCATGCTCTTGGCTCCAGACTCCATGCTCAAGACTGCATGGTTAAGGCTCTTGGCCTCAGGCTCCAGGCTCCAGGCTCCAGGCTCCAGAATCCAGGCTCCAGGCTCAAGGCTTCAGGCTCACGGCTCCAAGCTCCAGGCTCCAGGCTCCAGGCTCCAGGCTCCAGGCTCCAGGCTCTAGGTCAGTTCCATTCTCGGGGCTGCAGGTTCCTGGCTCAAGGTTCCATGCTCGGGGTCAGTTCCAGTCTCCAAGCTTAAGGCTTGGGGTCAGTTCCACGCTCTAGGCTCCATACTCCATGCTCAAGACTGCTTGGTTAAGGCTCTTGGCTCCAGGCCCAAGGCTCCAGGCTCCAGTCTCCAGTTTCCAGGCTCCAGGCTCAAGGCTCCAGAATCCAGGCTCAAGGCTCGGGGTCAGTTCCATGCTCAAGGCTCTCCTCTCCAGGCTTTGCTCTACAGGCTCCGGGCTGAGGGCTCCAGGCTCACGGCTCTAAGCTCAAGGTGCCAGGCTCCAAGGTTTTTATTAAGTTGAAGGCTCCGTTCTCCAGGCTACTGGCTCAAGACTCCAGGCTCGGAATCAGTTTCCGGCTCCGGGCTAAAGGATGGAGGGTCCGCGCCCCAGGCTCTTTTTTCCAGGCACTGGGCTCCAGGCTAGGGGTCAGTTCCATGCTCCAGTCTCAATGCTAAAGGCTGTAGGCTCGTGGTCAGTTTCAGGTACTGCAAATCAAGCTCCAGGCTCCAGACTTTCTGTCAGTTCCAGGCTTTTGGATCATGGTTCCGGGCTCCGGGCTCCAGGCTCCAGGCTCCAGGCTCCAGGCTCCAGACTCCAAGCTCCAGGCTTCGGGCTCTATGCAGTTCCGGGCTCCAGGCTCCGGGCTCCGGGCTCTGGGCTCCGGGCTCCAGATTCAGCGCTGAAGGTTACAGGCTAGAGGTTCAGGGTCATTTCTAGGCTCTGGGCTCCACGCTCTAGTCTCCAGGCTCTGGGCTTTGTGTCAGTTCCAAGCTCTGGGCACCGGGTTGCTGGCTACAGATTCCAGGATCCATGCTCCAAGGTCTGGGCTCCAGGTTTCAGGCTCCATGCTCGGGGTTTTTTCCAGGCTCTGGGAGGAAGAATTCAGTCTCAGGGTCAGTTCCAAGCTCCGGGCTATGGACTCCAGGCTCCAGGCTCCAGGCTCCAGGCTCCAGGCTTTGGGCTCTTATCTCCGAGCTTTAGGTTCCGGGTCATAGTTCAGATTTCGTTCTCCAGGGTTGGGCTCGGGGTCAGTTCAGGGCTCAGGGCTCAAGGTTTCAGGTTCTGGGCTCTGGGCTCCACACTCCAGGCTCAAGGTTCATAGCTCCAGAATCCAGGTTCGGGGTAAGTTCAAGGTTCCAGGCTCCAAGCTTCAGGTTCCAGGCAACATGCTCGGGGTCAGCTCCATGCTTCGGGCTTGTGGCTTCATGCTCCAGGATCCAAGATCCCGGTTCAGTTTCAGTTCCATGGTCAGGTCCTCAGGCTCCGGGCTCCAGGCTTCGGGCTCTGGGCTCGGGGTCAGTTCAAGGCTCCGGCTCTAGGCTCTTTTCACAGGGTAAGTTCGAGGCTCCGGGCTGAGGGCTTTAAGCTCTGGATATTCTTCCAGGCTTCAGGCTCAAGGCTCTAGGGCCCAAGATCCAGACTAAGGGCTCCAGGCTTCAGGTTTCGGGTTTGGGGTCTATTCCAGGCTCCGGGCTCCAAGCTACAGTCTCGAGTTAAGTTCCAGGCTCCAGGTTCCTTTCTACTGGCTAAAGGCTCTTGGCTCAGGGCTCCAGTTTCGGGGTCAGTTCCAGGCTCCGGGCTCAAGGTTCCATGCTTGGGGTCAGTTCCAGGCTCCGGGCACATGGCTCAAGGCATGGGGTCAGTGCGAGGATCTGGGTTCCGGGTCTTTTTGATCTGGGCTCCAGGATCCGGGCCTTGGGTCAGTAAAGGGCTCCAGGCTATAGGCCCTAGGATCAGGGTCAGTTGTTTTCTCCGGGCTCCAGTTTCCAGGCTCTAGTTTCCATGCTCCAGGCTCCAGGCTCCGCATTCCTTCCTTTGGGATCCAGGCTTTGGGCTGGGAGTTTGTTCGTTGCTCTGGGCTCCATTTTTTAGGCTCCAAATTTTGTGCACAGTTCCAGGTTAAAGGTTCTATGCTCTTAGTTCATGACTAGGCGTTACAGGCTAATGGCACCTGGCTCCAGGCGCAAGGCTCTGGTCTCCAGGCTCCAGCCTCGGGGTCAGTTAAATGCTCTGGGCTAAAGACTTCAGGCTCAAGGCTCAGGGTCAGTTCATGGCTCTATACTCCAGGCTCAAGGCTCTTTTCTTCATGCTCTGGGCTCCAGGCTTTAGGTTCTAGGGTTGGGGTCAGTTCCAAGCTCCGGGCTCCCCCCTCAAGGCTCTAGGCTCTGGGCTAAAGGCTCTTGGCATGGGGTCAGTTCCAAGATCTGGTCTCCAGGTTTTTGGCTCAACTTTTCGGGCTTGGGGTCAGTTCCAGGCTACAAGCTCCATAGTCCAGGTTCGTGTCTATGCGTTCCAGGCTTAAGGCTCCAAGCACAAGGCTCCAGGATTAAGGCTCCAAGCTCAAGGCTCCAGGCTTGGGGTAAGTTCCATGCTCAAGTCACAAGGCTCTAGGCTCCGAGCTCTAGGCTCAAGGTGCAATGCTTCAAGCTCTTTGCTCCAGGCTCCAGGCTCGGGGTCAGTTCCAGGCTCCGGGCTCCATGCTCCGGGGTCAGGATTCCAGACTCAAGACTCCAGGCTCCAGGCTCACAGCTCCAGGCTTCAGGCTCTAGGCTCAAGGCTCCGGGCTCAAGGCTACAGGCAATGCTCCGGGCTGCGGGCTTCTGGCTGCGGGCTCCAGGCTCAAGACTAAAGGCTCTATGCTCCAGGCTCCAGGCTCCGGGCATGGAGTCAGTTCCAAGGTCCAGTCTCCCGGCTTAAGGCGCTAGGCTTCTGGCTCGGGGTAAGTTCCATGCTCTGGGCTCAAGGCTCCAAGGTCAAGACTATGGGTAGTTCAAGGCTCAAGTCAATGGGCTCTAGGCTCCAAGCTCCATGTTCCAGGTACGGGGTAATTTCAAGTCTTCAGGCTTCAGGGTCCGGGCTCAAGGTTCCATTCCCGCGGTAAGTTCCAGGCTCCAGCGTCCAGGTACGGGCTCAAGGCTGCACGCTCCAAGTTCCGCGCTCCAGGCTCCAGGCTCCAGGCTTCAGGAACCGGGTCATTTCCAGGCTCCGGACTCCAGGCTTAAATCTCCATGCTTACGGCTCACGGCTCCATGCTCCGGGCTCCAGGCTCGGGGTAAGTTCCAGTCTCTTTGCTCGTGGTCAGGTCCAAGCTCCGGGCTCATGGCTCCCTGCACGGGGTCAGTTTGAGGATCTGGGCTCCGAGCTCCAGGTTATTTTTAAGTTGCAGGCTCCGTTCTCCAGGTTAACGTCTCCAGACTCCGGGCTCGGGTTCAGTAAAAGACTCGGGGCTTGGTGCTCGGTGTTCCGTACTGCGGTCTTCGGCCTCCTGGCTCCGAGCTCCGGGGTCCGGACTCCAGGCTCCGGGTTCCGAGCTCCGGCTTCCGGGCAGCATGTTTGGGGTCATTTCCAGGCTTACGGGCTCAAGGCTCCGGTCTCGTGTTCAGTTCCAGGTTAGAGGCTCCGGGCTTCTTTCGCTGGGATAGAGGCTTCAGGCTCACGAAAATGCCCAGACCTCTCCGTTTTCCTTGTTTTCTGAGTAGAAGAGGCAAAAATTTCATTTTTGAGCGTTTCAGATGATGAGAAGCTGTTTTTGTCCTTTAAGACAAGAAAGTCTTGGTCTCAAGGAAAATTTTAAGAACTGATAAAACTCGAAAAAAAGGCAATAAACCACATATTTCTGACTTGTTTTTTTCTTTTTTTTTTTTTTTTTTGCGTTTTTCTTCTTTTCTGACTAGAAGTGGAAAACATGTTATTTTTGAGGGTTTCAGACTATAAGAAGCTGTTTTGGTCACTTTTAGAAAAGGATGTTTTTACAAAGCAGAACTTCATGATCTGAGAAGACTTTGACAAAACACCCATAAAACACTTCTATCTGACTTGTTTTTTGTGTTTTCATTCTTTTCTGACAATATAGGTAAAAATGTCATTTTTTGCGTTTCACGCGATAAGAAGCTATTTTGGTCACTTTGACACAAGGATGTTTTGCTATAAAGCACTTATTTCTGACTTGTTTTTAGTGTTTTGATGATTTACTGAGTAGAAGAGGAAAAAATGTTATTTTGAGCGTTTCAGACGATAAGAAGCTGTTTTGGTCACTTTGAGACAAAGATGTTTTTTTCAAGAAGAACTTCATGATTTGAGAAGACATTTAAGAAACAGCCATAAAACACCTATTTCTGACACTTTTTTATTGTTGTTTCGCTTTCACTCTTTTTTACTGTTTTTTTCGGTTGTCTTAGAAGAGGTAAAAATGTCATTTTTGAGCGTTTAAGACGATAAGAAGCTGTTTTGGTCACTTTGAGAAAAAGATGTATTTTTTTCAAGCAGAACTTCATGAACTGATAAGGCTTTTAAGAAACAGTTATAAAACACTTATTTCTGACTTGTTTTTAGTGTTTTCATTTATTTCTGAGTAGAAGATTCAAAATTTTCATCTGAGCGTTACAGACGATAAGAAGCTGTTTTGGTCACTTTAAGACAACGATGTTGTTTTTCAAGCAGAACTTCATGATTGTAGAAGACTTTTAAGAAACAGCCATAAAACACTTTTTTCTGACTTGTTTTTAGTGTTTTCATGCTTTTCTCAGTAGAAGTGGAAAAAAATGTCATTTTTGAGCGTTTCACCCGATAAGAATCACTTTTTGTCACTTTGAGGCAAGGATGTTTTATCACAAGCAGAACATCAGGACCTGAGAAGACTATGACAAAATAGCCATCAAACATTTATTTTTGACTTTTTTTTTTTAGTGTTTTCATGCTTTTCTGACTATATTGTTAAAATGTCATTTTAAAGCGTGTCACGCAAGGAGAAGCTGATTTGGTCACTTTTGAGACAAGGATGTTTTGTGTCGAGTAGAACGTAAAAGCTTCACACTTAGTTCTGGCATTTCTCAAACCGCCCCGTGGAGATGGAATGCTGCCTTACATTGCAACCTCACTCTAGAGGAAGAACTCTGTCCATGGTCCTGATTCTTTGTCTTTCTTTCTCTCTTGCTCTCTCCTCCCTCTTTCCTCCAACCCCCTTAAAGCTGCACACTGGCGTGCATGAACGAGGAAGAGCACTGGGAAATTTCTCACTGACCCTTGTCAGGGTTAGACAGGGACGGCTGGTGGACGGTGTGGACTCTGTCTGTTTTCCAGCCCGTGTGGGACATTGTTATTTTTCCAGAGACAGAACACCGGTTAGCCTAACCCCTTTTTTAAGCTCCGGTTCTTTTCTCATCTGGAGCTGGATAACGATAAAACATGAACCGTATGTTGAACTTTGTTATTTCTTTTCCAGAGACAACCACTATAAGCCTTACACCTTTTTTTTTTTTTTTTTTTTTTAAACCTCCGGGGCTTCTCCTCAACTTCAGCCCGAAACCGAACCTTGTTCCAGGTCTGAATCTTTTCCCCTCTCGCCCCCTCTTTTCTCTCCAGCCCCCTTAAAGCTTCTCACTGAGTTGTGGAACTTTTTCAAACCCCCCCAGTGGGAACGGAATGCTTCCCAACATCAGAGTTTCACACTCGGGGAAAAACTCTCGCCCGGGTCCTGGTTCTTCATTTCCCCTTCCCTCCCTCTTTTTCTTCCATCCACCTTGAAGCTGCACATTGGCATGCGCTGAGGAGGAGGAACGCCGGGAAATGTCGCGCTTACCCGTGTCAGGATTTGGTCGGGACGGCCGGTGGACCGTGTGGACTCTGTCTTTTTTCCAGGTCTGTGTGGGACTTTTCTTTTTTTTACAGGCCTGTGTGGGAATCTGTTATGTTCTTTAAAAGACAGAACGCCGGATAGCTGATCCCCTTTTTAACCTCCGGAGTTTTTCTCATCTGGAACCTGATAACGGTAAAACTCGAACCGTATTGTGGGACTTTGTTTTTTTTTTTTTTCCCAGACAGAACCCCTGTAAGCCTAACCCCTTTTTGACCTCTGGTGCTTTTCTCAGGTGGAGCTTGATAACGGTAAAACTCAAAACGTCTGATGCCATTTTTCAGAACTCTGCTCCTCCCTGTCCTGGTCTTACTCTTTTTTATTCTGTCTCTCAACCACTCTTTCGTCCCGCCACCTTAAAGCTGCACAGTGAGTTCTGGCATTTTTAAAACCCTCCCGTGGAGACGGAATGCCACCCCACATTGCAGCCACACAGTGGGGGCTGAACTCTGGCCCTCCTTGCCTGTCTTCGGTGTGACTCGGGCTTCTACAAACTGATTGCACTTGCTGTGTCTTTGACTGTGTCTTTGAAAAGTGCTCTATCAATAAAATGTATTGACTATTTTGCCTACTTACTGTCTGACTCTCTCCCCCCCCCCCCCCCTTTCTTATTCAGCCACCTTAAAGCTTCACACTGGGACTGAAAATCACATCCTCTTGCCTGGTTTAGGGTTAGGGCTGAGGCCAGGTTAGGGCACCAGGCTCGGGCTTAGTTCCAGGGTTTAGGGTTAGGGCTGAGGCCAGGGACAGGGTTTGGGCTCCGGGCTCGGGCTAAAGTTCCAGGGTTCAGGCCAGTGACAGGGTTTGGGCTCCAAGCTCGGGCTCAGTTACAGGCTCCAGACTAAAGGCTCTAGGCTCCTGGCTCTAGGCTCTGAGGTCCGGGCTCCGAGCTCCGGGCTCCAGGCTCCATGGTCCAGGCTCTGCGTTCCTTGCTCCAGGCTCGAGGTCAGTTCCAAGCTTCGGGCTCAAGGCTCCGGTCTCCGGGCTCCTAGCTTTTGGTCTTTTCCAGGCTACAATCTTCAGGGAAAAGGCTCCAGACTCAAGGATTGGGGTCAGTTCAAGGCTCCGCGCTCAAGGCTCCAGGCTCAAAGCTCTGGGTTCGGGGTCAGTTCCAAGCTCTTGGCACCAGGCTTCAGGCTTCAGATTCAAGACACCATGCTCCACGCTCAGGGCGCCGGGCTCCAGGCTCCATGCACCAAGCTCCGGGCTCCTGGCTCCATGCTCCAAGCTCCAAGCTCCAAGCTCCGGGCTCCTGGCTCCGGGCTCAAGGCTTCAGGCTCCAGGCTCAGGGTTTTGTTCCAGGCTCCGGGTTCCAGGTTTCAGTCTCAGGGTCAGTTCCAGGCTCTGGGTTCCAGCGTCCTACGTCTTGGCTCCGCACTCAAAGCACCGGGCTCCAGGCTCAAGGTACGGGGTCATTTCTAGGCTCCAGTCTCTTAGGTCCTGACGTGTGGTAAGTTCTAGGCTCCGGGCTCCAGGCTCCTGGTTCCGGGCTTAGGGCTCAGGGCTCAGGGCTCAGGGCTCCGGGCTCAGTGTCAGTTCCAGGCGTCGCGCTCCAGGCTCAGGGCTCCAGGCTCCAAGCTTCAAGTTCCAGGCTCAAGGCTACATGCTCCAGGCTCCAGGCTTATGGTTCAGGGCTCAGGGCTCCGGGCTCCGGGCTCAGTGTCAGTTCCAGGCGTCGCGCTCCAGGCTCAGGGCTCCAGGCTCCAAGCTTCAAGTTCCAGGCTCAAGGCTACATGCTCCAGGCTCCAGGCTTATGGTTAAGGGCTCAGAGCTCCGGGCTCAATGTAAATTATAGGCTCTGGGCTCCAGGCTCAGTGCTCCAGGCTCCAAGCTTCAAGTTACAGGCGCAAGGCTACATGCTCCAGGCTGCAGGTTCCAGGCTCAAGGCTTCAGGCTCCAGGCTCAAGGCTCTTGGCTCCAGGCTCCACACTCAAGGCTCCGAGGCATTGGGTAAGTTCAAAGTTCTGGGATCCAGGCTTCAGGCTCCAGGCTCCAGGCTCCAGGCTCCAGACTCCAGGCTCCATGCTCAAGGCTCCAGGCTTCGGGTTCCACACCCTGGGCTCAAGACTCTGGGCACGGGGTTTTTTCCAGTCTCCGGGCTCAAGACTTTGGGCTTTGGGTCTTCTTCCAGGCTCCATGCTCCCGGCTCAAAGCTCATGGCTCTGGGTTCGGGATCAGTTCCAGGCTCCGGGTTCCAGGCCCCAGGTTCCGGGGTCGGGGTCATTTCCATGCATGAAACTCCTGGCTCAAGGCTCTGCAATCAAAGATCCAGGCTCTGGGCTCCAGGCTCCATTCACGGGTTCAGTTCCAGTCTCAAGGTTCCTTGCTCAAGGCTCCGGGCTCCAGGTTCCAGTCTTTGGGCTCAGAGTCATCTTCCAGGATCCAGACTCCAGGCTCCAGGTTCCAGGCTCAAAGCTCCAGGCTCCGCGTTCCAGGCTATGGGCTCGTGATCAGTTCCAGTCTCTGGCCTCCAGGCTCCAGGATTTGGGTTCGGGGTCAGTTCCAGTCTCCTGGCTCCCGTCTCCGTGATCCAGGCTTTGGGCTTATTGTTTTCTTCCAGGCTCTTCACTCCAGGCTCCAGGCTCGTGATCAGTTCGAGGCTCCAGGCTCCCGGGCTCTAGGGTCCGGCGTCAGTTCCAGGCTCCGTGCTCCAGGTTCCAGGTTCCAGGCTCCAGGCTCATCGATCCAGTATCCGGGCTCCGAATTCAGGGTCAGTGCCATGCTCCAGTCTCCAGGCTCCAGTCTCCAGTTCAGTTCAAAGCTCCAGGCTCCAGGCTCCAAGTTCCAGACTCCAGGTTCAAGTCTCCAAGCTCAAGGCTCCAGGCTCCGGGTATGGAGTCGGTTCTAAGTTCCGGTCTCCCGGCTGTCAGGCACCAGGCTTCTGGTCTTGGGCTCGGGGTCTTCTTCCAGGCTGTAGGCTCAAGGCTCAAAGTTCAAGGCTCCTGGCTCCAGGCTCAAAGCTCCAGGCTAAAGATCAGTTCCAGTCTCCGGTCTCCAGGACCCAGGTTTCGGGATCGGTGTGTATTCCATGCTCTGGTCCTCAGGCTCCAGGATCCAGGCTCTGAGAACGGGGTGATTTCCACACTCTGGGCTCCAGAATCCAGGTTTAAAGCTCCGCACTCAGGGTCAGTTCTAGGCTCCAGACTCCAGGCTCCAAGCTCACGGCTCCATGCTCACGGCTCAATGCTCCGAGCTCCAGGCTCCAGGCTTGGGGAAAGTTCCAGGGTTCCAGGGCTCTGGGCTCAAGGCTCTGGGATCAGGGTCAGTTTTTTCTCCGGGCTATAGTTTGCAGGCTCCAGGCTCAAGACTCCAGGATCCAGGTTCTTGACTTGCAGTCTGTACAAGGCTTTGGGCTCCCGGCTCCTGGCTCCCGGCTCTATGCTCACGGCTACATGCTCCGGGCCCCAGGATCCGAGCTCAAGGTTCTGTGCTCGGGGTCAATTCCAGGCTCCGGCGCTCAACGCTTCATGTTCAGGGCTCTGGGCTTGGGGTCATTTTTATGCTCCAGGCTCCAAGGTCCAGACTTAAGGTCAGTTCCAGGCTCTATGCTCCAGGCTCCAAGCTCACGGCTCCATGCTACAGGATCCAGGCTTGGGGTAAGTTCCAGGGTTCGGGTTCAAGGCTCAGGGATCAAGGCTCAATCTTCATGGTCAGTTCAAGGCTCCGGGTTCTTTTCTCCGGGCTCGGGGTAACTTCGAGTATGTGGGTTCCGGGCTCAAGTCTTTAAGGACTGGGCTCTAGATTCTACGCACTAGGCTAAAGGCTCCAGGCTCACGGCTACATGCTCCAAGCTCAAGGCGTAAGGCTCCAGGGTCTTGGTCAGTTGCAGACTCCGTTCTCCAGGCAACCGGCTCAAGATTACAGGCTCGGGATCAGTTTCAGGCTCCGGGCTTTGGGATCCAGGCTCCGCGCTACAGGCTCCTGGTTCAAGGCACAGGGCTCCGGGCATGGGGTCAGTTCCGTGCTCCGGGATCAAGGCTCAAGACTCTAGGCTCGGGTCAGTTTCAGGCACGCATATCGGGCTCCAGGCTCCAGGCTCCATGCACCAGGTCAAGGCTCCAGGTTCCTTGCAAAGAGTAATTTCCAGGCTGTGGGCTCTGGGCCCAAGGCTCGAAGCTCAAGGCTAAAGGCTCAGTGTCAGTTCCAGGCTTTGGGCTCCAGGTTCCGGGCTCCAAGGCACCATGCTCCAAGCTCCAGGCTCCAGGCTCCGGGCTTGGGGTCTGTAAAGGGCTCCAGGCTCCAAGCTCCATGCTCCAGGCTCCAGACTCCAGGCTCCATGCTTCAAGCTTTGGGATCCTGGCTAAAGACTCCATGCTCGGGGTCAGTTCCAGGCTCGAGGCTCCATTCTTCAGGCTCCGGGCTCAAGGCTCAGGGCTCAGTGTCAGTTCCAGGCTCCGAGCCCCCCACTCAAGGCTCAAGGCTACGGGCTCAAGGCTCTGGGCATGGGGTCAGTTCCAATTTTTGGTCTCCGGGTTTAAGGCTCCACATTTAAAGCTCGGGGTCAGTTCAAGGCTAATGGCTCCATTTTCCAGGCTTGTTGCTACGCATTGAAGGCTCCAGGCTCCCGGCACCGGGCTCGAGGCTGAAGGCTCAAAGCTCAAGGCTCCAGGCTCGGGGTAAGTTCCTTGCTCCGGGCACAAGCCTCCAAGCTCAAGGCTTTGGGTCAGTTCCATACTCTTGGCTCCAGGCTAAATGCTAAAGGCTGCATGGTTAAGGCTCTTGGCTTCAGGCTCCAGGCTCAAGGCTCCAGGCTCAAGCTCCAGGCTCCAGGTTCAGGGTCAGTTCCAGGCTCAAGGCCCCAGGCTCTTCTCTCAAGGCTTCACTCTCCAGGCTACGGGCTTTGGGCTCCAGGCTCACGACTAAAGGCTCCAGGCTCAAGGCTCAAGGCGCCAAGCTCCAGGGTCTTGGTCAGTTGAATGCTCCATGCTCAAGGCTACTGGCTCCCGACTCAAGGCTCGGAATCAGTTTCAGGCTCCGGGCTAAAGGATCCCGGCTCCGTGCTCAAGGCTCCTTGTTCCAGGCACAGGGCTCTGGGCTTGGGGTCAGTTCCATGTTCCGGGCTACAGGCTAAAGCCTCTAGGCTCGGGGTCACTTTCAGGCACCTCACATTTGGCTCCAGGCTCCGTGCCCCTAACACCAGGTCAAGGCTCAGGGTTCCTTGCTCAGGGTAATTTCCAGGCTGTGGGCTCTGGACTCTTGGCTCCAGGCTCTAGGCTTTTGGCTCCGTTTCAGTTCCAGGCTTTGGGCTCCAGATTCCGGGCTCCAGGCTCCATGCTACATGCTCCGTTGTTGGGGTCAGTTAAGGGCTCAAGGCTCCAAGCTCAAGGCTCCATGCTCCATGCTCCATGCTCCGGGTCTTGGGTCAGTTAAGGGCTCCAGGCTCCAGGCCCAAGGCTAAAGGCTCCAGGCTCCAGACTCCAGGCTCCAGGCTCCAGGCTCCACTCTCCGATTTCAAGAATCCGAGCTCGGGTTAAGTTCCCTGCTTCTGGCTCAGGGCTCAAGCCTAAAGTCTCCAGGCTTCAGATTCCGGGCTCCCTGCTAAAGTCTCATTGCTCTGCGCTCAAGGCTCCGGGCTCTAGGCTTAGGGCTTTGGGGCAGTTCCATTCTCCGGGTACAAGGCTTAATGCTCCAGGCTTAAGGCTCTTGGTAAGTTCCAGGCTCAAGGTTCTTGGCTCTAGGCTCCAGGTTCAGGCTCCAGGCTTCGGGCTCCAGGTTCCAGACACCGCGCTCCAGGATCCAGGATCGGGGTCAGTTCGAGGCTTTGGGCTCAAGGCTCTGGGATAAAAGTCAGTTTTTTTCTCCGGGCTCCAGTTTGCAGACATCAGGTTCCATGCTCAGGGCTCCAGTTTGCAGGCTCCAGGTTCCATGCTCAGGGCTCCAGGCTCCAAGCTCCAGGCTCCAGGCTCCAGGTTCTGCGTTCCTTCCTCCCGGATCCAGGCTTTTGGCTCAGAGTATTTTCGTGGCTCCAGGCTACTGGTTTAAGGTTCCATATTTTGGGCCAAGTTCCAGGCTACAGGTTCTATGCTCCAGGTTCGTGACTACGCTTTCCAGGGTAATGGGACCTGGCTCCGGGCTCAAGGCTATAATCTCAAGGCTCCAGCCTCGGGGTCAGTTCCATGCTCCAGGCTCAAGACTCCAGGCTAAAGTCTCAGGGTCAGTTCATGGCTCCAGTCACCAGGCTCTAGACTCCATGCTTAAGGCTCCATGCTTCATGCTGTGGGCTCCAGGCTATAGGCTCTAGGGTATGGGTCAGTTCCAGGCTCCTGGCTCCATGCTTCAGGCTCTGGGCTCAAGGTTCCGGGCTAAGTGTCAGTTCCAGGCTCGGTGCTCCCCCCTCAAGGCTACAGGCTCTGAGCTCCAGGCTCTTGGCATGTGGTGAGTTCCAGGCTCAAGACTGAATGGTTCAGGCTCTTGGCTCCAGGCTCAAGGATCCAGGCTCCAGAGTCCAGGTTCCAGGCTCGGGGTCAGTTCCATGCTCAAGGCTCCAGGCTCTGCTTTCCAGGCTTCGCTCTACGGGCTCCAGGCTCAAGGCGCTAGGCTCCAGGGTCTTGGTCAGTTGAAGGCTCCGTGCTTCAGGCTACTGTCTCCAGACTCCAGGCTCGGATTCAGTTTCAGGTTCTGGGCTAAAGAATCCAGGCTCCGCGCTCCAGGCTCCTTGTTCCAGGCACAGGGTTCTGGGCTTTGGGTCAGTTCCATGCTCCAGGCTCCAGGCTCCAGGCTAAAGCCTCTAGGTTCGGGGTCAGCTTCAGGTACTGCACATTGGGCTCCATGCTCCAGGTTCCGTTCCCCTAACACCAGGTCAAGACTCCAGGTTCCTTGCTCAGGGTAATTTCCAGGTTCTTGGCTCTGGGCTCTGGCTCCAGGCTCCAGGCCCCAGGCTCACTGTCAGTTCCAGGCTTTTAGGTTCGAGGTTACGGGCTCCAGGCTCCAACCTCCAGGCTCCATGCTCCATGCTCCATGCTCCAGGCTTGGGGTCAGTTAAGGGCTTCAGGGTCCAGGCTCCAGGATCCATGCTCCGGGCCTGGGGTCAGTAAAGGGCTCAGTTTTCCGGGGTCAGTTTTAGGCTCTGGGCTCAAGGCTCTTGGATCATGGTCAGTTTGTGGCTCTCGGCTCCAGTTTGCAGGCTCCAGGTTCCATGCTCCAGGCTCCAGGGTCCAGGCTCCAGGCTGCAGTCTCCAGGCTCCAGGCTCCGCATTCTTTCCTCCGGGATCCAGGCTTTGGGCTCGGAGTTTTTTGTGGCTCTGGGCTCCAGGTTTTAGGCTCCATATTTTTGGCACAGTTCCATGCTACAGGTTCTATGCTCCAAGTTCGTGACTACGCATTCCAGGCTAATGGCACCTGGCTCCAGGCTCAAGGCTCTGGTCTCCAGGCTCCGGCCGCGGTGTCAGTTCAATGCTCCGGGCTCAAGACTTCAGGCTCAAGGCTCAGTGTAAGTTCATGGCTCCAGTCACCAGGCTCTTGACTCAAGGCTCAAGGCTCAGTGCTTCATTCTCTGGGCTCCAGGCTATAGGTTTCAGGGTCGGGGTAAGTTCAAGGCTCTGGGCTCCATTCTTCAGGCTCTTGGCTAAAGGCTCCGGGCTCAGTGTCAGTTCCAGGCTCCGTGCTACCCCTCAAGGCTCCGGGGTCTCCGGGGTCGGAGTCAGTTCCAAGATCTGGTCTCAAGGTTTTAGGCTCTACTTTTTTTAGGCTCGAGTTCAGTTCAAGGCTATAGGCTCCACAGTCCAGGTTCGTTGCTATGTTTTCCAGGCTCAAGGCTCCAAGCACAAGGCTCCAGGCTAAAGGCTCCAAGCTCAAGGCTACAGACTCAGGGTAAGTTCCTGGCTCCAGGCTCCATGCTCCGGGGTAAGGGCTCAAGACTCCAGTATCCATGCCCCAGGCTCCGCTCTCCAGGCTCCATGCTTAAAGCTCTGGGATGAAGGCAAAAGGCTCCATGCTCGGGGTCAGTTCCAGGCTCCAGGTTCCACGCACAAAGATCCATGTTCCGGGCTCCAGGCTCTGGGCATAGGGTCAGTTCGACGTTCCGGTCTCAAGGTTTTAGGCTCCACATTTCGGGCTCGGGGTTTATTCCAGGCTAATGGCTCCATTTTCCAAAGTCATTGCTACACATTCCAGGCTCCAGGCTCCAGGCTCTAGACTCAAGGCTCCTGGCACGAGGTCTTTTCCAGGCTCTGGGCTCCTGGCTTTGGGCTTGGGGTCTTCTTCTAGGCTCTATGCTCCATGCTCATGGCTCCAGGCTCCAAGCTCCAGGCTCAAGGCTCAGGGCTCAAAGCTCCAGGCTCTTGGGTCGGGATCAGCTCAGGGCTCCGGGCACCAGGACCCAGGTTTCGGGTTCAGGGTTTTTCCCATGTTCTGGCCTGTGAGCTCCAGACTCCGAGCTCCGGGCATTGGGTCAGGTCCAAGTTCCGGTCTCCAGGATTTAGGCTCCAGGCTTTGGGCTCGGCCTTTTTTCCATGCACGGAGTTCCATGCCCTTGGCTCCAGGATCTGGGAAAAGGGTCATTTCCACGCTCCGGGCTCAAGAATCCAGGCTCCGGACACGGACTCAGTTCCAGGTTTCGGGTTTCGGGTTATTCCCATGTTCTGGCCTGTGAACTCCAGACTCCAGGCTCCGGGCATTGGGTCAGGTCCAAGTTCCGGTCTCCAGGCTTTAGGCTCCAGGCTTTGGGCTCGGCCTTTTTTCCATGCTCGGAGTTCCATGCCCTGGGCTCCAGGATCTGGGAAAAGGGTCATTTCCACGCTCTGGGCTCAAGACTCCAGGCTCCAGGCTCCAGGCACCAGGCTCAAGACTCCAGACTCCAGGTTCCAGAATCCAGGCTCCAGGCTGCAGGCTCCAGGCTCCAAGCTCCAGGCTCCAGGCTCAAGGCTCCAAGCTTCAGCTCGAGCTCAAGCTCGAGGTCAGTTCCATTCTCGGGGCTGCAGGTTCCTGGCTCAAGGTTCCATGCTCGAGGTCAGTTCCACTCTCCAAGCTCAAGGCTTGGGTTCAGTTCCACGCTCTAGGCTCCAGACTCCATGCTCAAGACTGCATGGTTAAGGCTCTTGGCTTCAGGCTCCAGGCTCAAGGCTCCAGGCTCCAGGCTCCAGGCTCCAGGCTCAGGGTCAGTTCCAGTCTCAAGGCTCCAGGCTCTTCTCTCAAGGCTTCACTCTCCAGGCTACGGGCTTTACGCTCCAGGCTCACGACTAAAGGCTCCAGGCTCCAGGCTCAAGGCGACAGGCTCCAGGGTCTTGGTCAGTTGATGGCTCCATGCTCAAGGCTACTGGCTCCAGACTCCAGGCTCGGAATCAGTTTCAGGCTCCGGGCTAAAGGATCCCGGCTCCGTGCTCCAGGCTCCTTGTTCCAGGCACAGGGCTCTGCGCTTGGGGTCAGTTCCATGTTCCGGGCTACAGGCAAAAGCCTCTAGGCTCGGGGTCAGTTTCAGGCACCCCACATTGGGCTCCAGGCTACAGGCTCCGTGCCCCTAATACCAGGTCAAGCCTCAGGGTTCCTTGCTCAGGGTAATTTCCAGGCTCTGGGCTCTGGGCTCTTTGCTCCAGGCTCCAGGCTTTTGGCTCAGTTTCAGTTCCAGGCTTTGGGCTCCAGATTCCGGGCTCCAGGCTCCATGCTCCATGCTCTGTGGTTGGGGTCAGTTAAGGGCTCAAGGCTCCAAGCTCTAGGTTCCATGGTCCATGCTCCGGGCCTTGGGTCAGTTAAGGGCTCCAGGCTCCAGGCTCAAGGCTAAAGGCTCCAGGCTCCAGAGTCCAGGCTCCAGGCTCCAGGCTCCAGGCTCCACGCTCCAGGCTCCATTCTCCGATTTCAAGAATCCGAGCTAGGGTTAAGTTCCCGGCTTCTGGCTCAGGGCTCAAGCCTCAAGTCTCCAGGCTTCAGATTCCGGGCTCCCTGCGAAAGTCTCATTGCTCTGCGCTCAAGGCTCCGGGCTCTAGGCTTTGGGCTTTGGGGTAGTTCCATTCTCCGGGTACAAGGCTTAATGCTCCAGGCTTAAGGCTCTGGGTAAGTTCCAGGCTCCAGGCTCCAGGCTCAAGGTTCTTGGCTCTAGGCTCCAGGTTCAGGCTCCAGGCTCCGGGCTCCAGGTTCAAGACACCGCGCTCCAGGATCCGGGATCGGAATCAGTTAGTGGCTTTGGGCTCAAGGCTCTGGGATAAAAGTCAGTTTTTTTTCTCCGGGCTCCAGTTTGCAGACATCAGGTTCCATGCTCAGGGCTCCAGTTTGCAGGCTCCAGGTTCCATGCTCAGGGCTCCAGGCTCCAGGCTCAGGGCTACTGGCTCAGGGCTCAGGCTCCAGGCTCCAGGCTCCAGGTTCCGCGTTCCTTCCTCCAGGATCCAGGCTTTGGGCTCAGAGTATGTTCGTGGCTCCAGGCTCCTGGTTTAAGGTTCCATATTTTGGGCCAAGTTCCAGGCTACAGGTTCTATTCTCCAGGTTCGTGACTACACGTTCCAGGGTAATGGGACCTGGCTCCAGGCTCAAGGCTCTGGTCTCAAGGCTCCAGCCTCGGGGTCAGTTCCATGCTCCAGGCTCAAGACTCCAGGGTAAAGTCTCAGGGTCAGTTCATGGCTCCAGTCACAAGGCTCTAGACTCCATGCTTAAGGCTCCATGCTTCATGCTGTGGGCTCCAGGCTATAGGCTCTAGGGTAAGGGGTCAGTTCCAGGCTCCTGGCTCGATACTTCAGGCTTTGGGCTCAAGGTTCTGGGCTAAGTGTCAGTTCCAGGCTCCGTGCTCCCCCCTCAGGGCTACAGGCTCTGAGCTCCAGGCTCTTGGCATGGGGTGAGTTCCAGGCTCAAGACTGAATGGTTCAGGCTCTTGGCTCCAGGCTCCAGGCTCAAGGATCCAGGCTCCAGAGTCCAGGTTCAGGCTCGGGGTCAGTTCCATGCTCCAGGCTCCAGGCTCTTCTTTCCAGGCTTCGCTCTACGGGCTCCAGGCTCAAGGCGCTAGGCTCCAGGGTCTTGTCAGTTGAAGGCTCCGTGCTCCAGGCTACTAGCTCCAGACTCCAGTCTCAGATTAAGTTTCAGGCTCCGGGCTAAAGAATCCAGGCTCTGCACTCCAGGCTCCTTGTTCCAGGTACAGGGCTCCGGGCTTTGGGTCAGTTCCATGATCAAGGCTCCAGGCTAAAGCCTCTAGGTTCAGGGTCAGTTTCAGGTACTGCACATTGGGCTTCTTGCTCCAGGTTCCTTTCCCCTAACACCAGGTCAAGACTCCAGGTTCCTTGCTCAGGGTAATTTCAGGGTTCTGGGCTCTGGGCTCCGGGCTCCAGGCTCTTGGCTCCAGGCTCACTGTCAGTTCCAGGCTTTTAGGTTCGAGGTTCCAGGCTCCAGGGTCCAACCTCCAGGCTCCATGCTCCATGCTCCAGGCTTGGTGTCAGGTAAGGGCTTCAGGCTCCAGGCTCCAGGATCCATGCTCCGGGCCTGGGGTCAGTAAAGGGCTCAGTTTTCCGGGGTCAGTTATTGGCTCTCGGCTCCAGTTTGCAGGCTCCAGGTTCCATGCTCCTGGGTCCAGGGTCCAGGCTCCAGGCTGCAGTCTCCAGTCTCCAGGCTCCGCATTCTTTCCTCCGGGATCCAGGCTTTGGGCTCCGAGTTTTTTTGTGCTCTGGGCTCCAGGTTTTAGGCTCCATATTTTTGGCACTGTTCCATGCTACAGGTTCTATGCTCCAAGTTCGTGACTACGCGTTCCAGGCTAAAGGCACTTGGCTCCAGGCTCAAGGCTCTGGTCTCCAGGCTCCGGCCTCGGGGTCAGTTCAATGCTCCGGGCTCAAGACTTCAGGCTCAAGGCTCAGTGTAAGTTCATGGCTCCAGTCACCAGGCTCTTGACTCAAGGCTCAAGGCTCAGTGCTTCATTCTCTTGGCTCTAGGCTATAGGTTCCAGGGTCGGGGTAAGTTCCAGGCTCCGGGCTCCATTCTTCAGGCTCTTGGCTAAAGGCTCCAGGCTCAGTGTCAGTTCCAGGCTCCGTGCTACCCCCTCAAGGCTCCAGGGTCTTGGCATGGGGTCAGTTCCAAGATCTGGTCTCCAGGTTTTAGGCTCCACTTTTTTAGGCTCGAGTTCAGTGCAAGGCTATAGGCTCCACAGTCCAGGTTTGTTGCTATGTTTTCCAGGCTCAAGGCTCCAAGCACAAGGCTGCAGGCTAAAGGCTCCAAGCTCAAGGCTGCAGGCTCAGGGTAAGTTCCATGTTCCAGGGTAAAGGCTCCAAGCTCAAGGTTCGAGGTCAATTCCAGGCTCAAGTAATTGGGCTCATGGCTTCGGGCTCCAGGCTCAAGGCACCATTCTTCAAGCTCTTGGCTCCAGGCTCGGGATCAGTTCCTGGCTCCAGGCTCCATGCTCCGAGGTAAGGGCTGAAGACTCCAGTATCCATGCCCCAGGCTCCGCTCTCCAGGCTCCATGCTTCAAGCTCTAGGATCCAGGCAAAAGGTTCCATGCTCGGGTCAGTTCCAGGCTCCCTGCTTCAGGCGCCAGGAAAAGTGTCAGTTCCAGGCTCCGGGTTCCCCACTCAAGGATCCAGGTTCCGGGCTCCAGGCTCTTGGCATAGGATCAGTTCGACGTTCCAGTCTAAAGATTTTAGGCTCCACATTTAAGGCTCGGGGTTTATTCCAGGCTAATGGCTCCATTTTCCAAATTCGTTCCTACACGTTCCAGGCTCCAGGCTCCAGGCTCAAGACTCAAGGCTCCCGGCACTAGGTTTTTTCCTGGCTCCGGGCTCCTGGCTTTGGGGTTGGGGTCTTCTTCTAGGCTCATGGCTCCAGGCTCCAAGCTCCAGGCTCAAGGCTCCAGTTTAAAAGCTCCAGGCTCTTGGCTCGGGATCAGCTCAGGGCTCCGGGCACCAGGACCAAGGTTTCGGGTTCAGGGTTTTTTCCATGTTCTGGCCTGTGAGCTCCAGACTCCAGGCTCCGGGCATTGGGTCAGGTCTAAGTTCTGGTCTCCAGGCTTTAGGCTCCAGGCTTTGGGCTCGGCCTTTTTTCCATGCTCAGAGTTCCACGCCATGGGCTCCAGGCTCTGGGAACAGGGTCATTTCCATGCTCCGGGCTCAAGAATCCAGGCTGCGGACACGGACTCAGTTCCAGGCTTCGGGCTTCGGGCTTCGGGCTTCAGGCTCAAGACTCCAGGCTCTTGACTCCAGGCTCCAGGCTCCAGGCTCCAGGCTCCTGGCTTCAGGCTCCAGACTCCAGGCTCAAGGCTCCAGAATCCAGGCTCCAGGCTGCAGGCTAACGGCTCCAAGCTCCAGGCTCCAGGCTCCAGGCTCCAGGCTCCAGGCTCCAAGCTCATGCTCAAGCTCAAGCTCGAGGTCAGTTCCATTCTCGGGGCTGCAGGTTCCTGGCTCAAGGTTCCATGTTCGGGGTCAGTTCCAGTCTCCAAGCTCAAGGCTTGGGTTCAGTTCCATGCTCTTGGCTCCAGACTCCATGCTCAAGACTGCATGGTTAAGGCTCTTGGCCTCAGGCTCCAGGCTCCAGGCTCCAGGCTCCAGAATCCAGGCTCCAGGCTCAAGGCTTCAGGCTCACGGCTCCAAGCTCCAGGCTCCAGGCTCCAGGCTCCAGGCTCCAGGCTCCAGGCTCCAGGCTCCAGGCTCTAGGTCAGTTCCATTCTCGGGGCTGCAGGTTCCTGGCTCAAGGTTCCATGCTCGGGGTCAGTTCCAGTCTCCAAGCTTAAGGCTTGGGGTCAGTTCCACGCTCTAGGCTCCATACTCCATGCTCAAGACTGCTTGGTTAAGGCTCTTGGCTCCAGGCCCAAGGCTCCAGGCTCCAGTCTCCAGTTTCCAGGCTCCAGGCTCAAGGCTCCAGAATCCAGGCTCAAGGCTCGGGGTCAGTTCCATGCTCAAGGCTCTCCTCTCCAGGCTTTGCTCTACAGGCTCCGGGCTGAGGGCTCCAGGCTCACGGCTCTAAGCTCAAGGTGCCAGGCTCCAAGGTTTTTATTAAGTTGAAGGCTCCGTTCTCCAGGCTACTGGCTCAAGACTCCAGGCTCGGAATCAGTTTCCGGCTCCGGGCTAAAGGATGGAGGGTCCGCGCCCCAGGCTCTTTTTTCCAGGCACTGGGCTCCAGGCTAGGGGTCAGTTCCATGCTCCAGTCTCAATGCTAAAGGCTGTAGGCTCGTGGTCAGTTTCAGGTACTGCAAATCAAGCTCCAGGCTCCAGACTTTCTGTCAGTTCCAGGCTTTTGGATCATGGTTCCGGGCTCCGGGCTCCAGGCTCCAGGCTCCAGGCTCCAGGCTCCAGACTCCAAGCTCCAGGCTTCGGGCTCTATGCAGTTCCGGGCTCCAGGCTCCGGGCTCCGGGCTCTGGGCTCCGGGCTCCAGATTCAGCGCTGAAGGTTACAGGCTAGAGGTTCAGGGTCATTTCTAGGCTCTGGGCTCCACGCTCTAGTCTCCAGGCTCTGGGCTTTGTGTCAGTTCCAAGCTCTGGGCACCGGGTTGCTGGCTACAGATTCCAGGATCCATGCTCCAAGGTCTGGGCTCCAGGTTTCAGGCTCCATGCTCGGGGTTTTTCCAGGCTCTGGGAGGAAGAATTCAGTCTCAGGGTCAGTTCCAAGCTCCGGGCTATGGACTCCAGGCTCCAGGCTCCAGGCTCCAGGCTCCAGGCTTTGGGCTCTTATCTCCGAGCTTTAGGTTCCGGGTCATAGTTCCAGATTTCGTTCTCCAGGGTTTGGGCTCGGGGTCAGTTCAGGGCTCAGGGCTCAAGGTTTCAGGTTCTGGGCTCTGGGCTCCACACTCCAGGCTCAAGGTTCATAGCTCCAGAATCCAGGTTCGGGGTAAGTTCAAGGTTCCAGGCTCCAAGCTTCAGGTTCCAGGCAACATGCTCGGGGTCTGCTCCATGCTTCGGGCTTGTGGCTTCATGCTCCAGGATCCAAGATCCCGGTTCAGTTTCAGTTCCATGGTCAGGTCCTCAGGCTCCGGGCTCCAGGCTTCGGGCTCTGGGCTCGGGGTCAGTTCAAGGCTCCGGCTCTAGGCTCTTTTCACAGGGTAAGTTCGAGGCTCCGGGCTGAGGGCTTTAAGCTCTGGATATTCTTCCAGGCTTCAGGCTCAAGGCTCTAGGGCCCAAGATCCAGACTAAGGGCTCCAGGCTTCAGGTTTCGGGTTTGGGGTCTATTCCAGGCTCCGGGCTCCAAGCTACAGTCTCGAGTTAAGTTCCAGGCTCCAGGTTCCTTTCTACTGGCTAAAGGCTCTTGGCTCAGGGCTCCAGTTTCGGGGTCAGTTCCAGGCTCCGGGCTCAAGGTTCCATGCTTGGGGTCAGTTCCAGGCTCCGGGCACATGGCTCAAGGCATGGGGTCAGTGCGAGGATCTGGGTTCCGGGTCTTTTTGATCTGGGCTCCAGGATCCGGGCCTTGGGTCAGTAAAGGGCTCCAGGCTATAGGCCCTAGGATCAGGGTCAGTTGTTTTCTCCGGGCTCCAGTTTCCAGGCTCTAGTTTCCATGCTCCAAGCTCCAGGCTCCGCATTCCTTCCTTTGGGATCCAGGCTTTGGGCTGGGAGTTTGTTCGTTGCTCTGGGCTCCATTTTTTTAGGCTCCAAATTTTGTGCACAGTTCCAGGTTAAAGGTTCTATGCTCTTAGTTCATGACTAGGCGTTACAGGCTAATGGCACCTGGCTCCAGGCGCAAGGCTCTGGTCTCCAGGCTCCAGCCTCGGGGTCAGTTAAATGCTCTGGGCTAAAGACTTCAGGCTCAAGGCTCAGGGTCAGTTCATGGCTCTATACTCCAGGCTCAAGGCTCTTTTCTTCATGCTCTGGGCTCCAGGCTTTAGGTTCTAGGGTTGGGGTCAGTTCCAAGCTCCGGGCTCCCCCCTCAAGGCTCTAGGCTCTGGGCTAAAGGCTCTTGGCATGGGGTCAGTTCCAAGATCTGGTCTCCAGGTTTTTGGCTCAACTTTTCGGGCTTGGGGTCAGTTCCAGGCTACAAGCTCCATAGTCCAGGTTCGTGTCTATGCGTTCCAGGCTTAAGGCTCCAAGCACAAGGCTCCAGGATTAAGGCTCCAAGCTCAAGGCTCCAGGCTTGGGGTAAGTTCCATGCTCAAGTCACAAGGCTCTAGGCTCCGAGCTCTAGGCTCAAGGTGCAATGCTTCAAGCTCTTTGCTCCAGGCTCCAGGCTCGGGGTCAGTTCCAGGCTCCGGGCTCCATGCTCCGGGGTCAGGATTCCAGACTCAAGACTCCAGGCTCCAGGCTCACAGCTCCAGGCTTCAGGCTCTAGGCTCAAGGCTCCGGGCTCAAGGCTACAGGCAATGCTCCGGGCTGCGGGCTTCTGGCTGCGGGCTCCAGGCTCAAGACTAAAGGCTCTATGCTCCAGGCTCCAGGCTCCGGGCATGGAGTCAGTTCCAAGGTCCAGTCTCCCGGCTTAAGGCGCTAGGCTTCTGGCTCGGGGTAAGTTCCATGCTCTGGGCTCAAGGCTCCAAGGTCAAGACTATGGGTAGTTCAAGGCTCAAGTCAATGGGCTCTAGGCTCCAAGCTCCATGTTCCAGGTACGGGGTAATTTCAAGTCTTCAGGCTTCAGGGTCCGGGCTCAAGGTTCCATTCCCGCGGTAAGTTCCAGGCTCCAGCGTCCAGGTACGGGCTCAAGGCTGCACGCTCCAAGTTCCGCGCTCCAGGCTCCAGGCTCCAGGCTTCAGGAACCGGGTCATTTCCAGGCTCCGGACTCCAGGCTTAAATCTCCATGCTTACGGCTCACGGCTCCATGCTCCGGGCTCCAGGCTCGGGGTAAGTTCCAGTCTCTTTGCTCGTGGTCAGGTCCAAGCTCCGGGCTCATGGCTCCCTGCACGGGGTCAGTTTGAGGATCTGGGCTCCGAGCTCCAGGTTATTTTTAAGTTGCAGGCTCCGTTCTCCAGGTTAACGTCTCCAGACTCCGGGCTCGGGTTCAGTAAAAGACTCGGGGCTTGGTGCTCGGTGTTCCGTACTGCGGTCTTCGGCCTCCTGGCTCCGAGCTCCGGGGTCCGGACTCCAGGCTCCGGGTTCCGAGCTCCGGCTTCGGGCAGCATGTTTGGGGTCATTTCCAGGCTTACGGGCTCAAGGCTCCGGTCTCGTGTTCAGTTCCAGGTTAGAGGCTCCGGGCTTCTTTCGCTGGGATAGAGGCTTCAGGCTCACGAAAATGCCCAGACCTCTCCGTTTTCCTTGTTTTCTGAGTAGAAGAGGCAAAAATTTCATTTTTGAGCGTTTCAGATGATGAGAAGCTGTTTTTGTCCTTTAAGACAAGAAAGTCTTGGTCTCAAGGAAAATTTTAAGAACTGATAAAACTCGAAAAAAAGGCAATAAACCACATATTTCTGACTTGTTTTTTTCTTTTTTTTTTTTTTTTGCGTTTTTCTACTTTTCTGACTAGAAGTGGAAAACATGTTATTTTTGAGGGTTTCAGACTATAAGAAGCTGTTTTGGTCACTTTTAGAAAAGGATGTTTTTACAAAGCAGAACTTCATGATCTGAGAAGACTTTGACAAAACACCCATAAAACACTTCTATCTGACTTGTTTTTTGTGTTTTCATTCTTTTCTGACAATATAGGTAAAAATGTCATTTTTTTTGCGTTTCACGCGATAAGAAGCTATTTTGGTCACTTTGACACAAGGATGTTTTGCTATAAAGCACTTATTTCTGACTTGTTTTTAGTGTTTTGATGATTTACTGAGTAGAAGAGGAAAAAAATGTTATTTTTGAGCGTTTCAGACGATAAGAAGCTGTTTTGGTCACTTTGAGACAAAGATGTTTTTTTTCAAGAAGAACTTCATGATTTGAGAAGACATTTAAGAAACAGCCATAAAACACCTATTTCTGACACTTTTTTATTGTTGTTTCGCTTTCACTCTTTTTTACTGTTTTTTTCGGTTGTCTTAGAAGAGGTAAAAATGTCATTTTTGAGCGTTTAAGACGATAAGAAGCTGTTTTGGTCACTTTGAGAAAAAGATGTATTTTTTTCAAGCAGAACTTCATGAACTGATAAGGCTTTTAAGAAACAGTTATAAAACACTTATTTCTGACTTGTTTTTAGTGTTTTCATGTATTTCTGAGTAGAAGATTCAAAATTTTCATCTGAGCGTTTCAGACGATAAGAAGCTGTTTTGGTCACTTTAAGACAACGATGTTGTTTTTCAAGCAGAACTTCATGATTGTAGAAGACTTTTAAGAAACAGCCATAAAACACTTTTTTCTGACTTGTTTTTAGTGTTTTCATGCTTTTCTCAGTAGAAGAGGAAAAAATGTCATTTTTTAGCGTTTCACCCGATAAGAATCACTTTTTGTCACTTTGAGACAAGGATGTTTTATCACAAGCAGAACATCAGGACCTGAGAGACTATGACAAAATAGCCATCAAACATTTATTTTTGACTTGTTTTTTAGTGTTTTCATGCTTTTCTGACTATATTGTTAAAAATGTCATTTTAAAGCGTGTCACGCAAGGAGCAGCTGATTTGGTCACTTTTAAGACAAGGATGTTTTGTGTCGAGTAGAACGTAAAAGCTTCACACTTAGTTCTGGCATTTCTCAAACCGCCCGTGGAGATGGAATGCTGCCTTACATTGCAACCTCACTCTAGAGGAAGAACTCTGTCCATGGTCCTGATTCTTTGTCTTTTTTTCTCTCTTGCTCTCTCTCTCCCTCTTTCCTCCAACCCCTTAAAGCTGCACACTTGCGTGCATGAACGAGGAAGAGCACTGGGAAATTTCTCACTGACCCTTGTCAGGGTTAGACAGGGACGGCTGGTGGACGGTGTGGACTCTGTCTGTTTTCCAGCCCGTGTTGTACATTGTTATTTTTCCAGAGACAGAACACCGGTTAGCCTAACCCCTTTTTTGAGCTCCGGTTCTTTTCTCATCTGGAGCTGGATAACGATAAAACATGAACCGTATGTTGAACTTTGTTATTTCTTTTCCAGAGACAACCACTATAAGCCTTAAACCTTTTTTTTTTTTTTAACCTCCAGGGCTTCTCCTCAACTTCAGCCCGAAACCGAACCTTTTTCCAGGTCTGAATCTTTTCCCCTCTCGCCCCCTCTTTTCTCTCCAGCCCCCTTAAAGCTTCTCACTGAGTTTTGGAACTTTTTTAAACCCCCCCCAGTGGGAACGGAATGCTTCCCAACATCAGAGTTTCACACTCGCGGAAGAACTCTCGCCCGGGTCCTGGTTCTTCATTTCCCCTTCCCTCCCTCTTTTTCTTCCATCCACCTTGAAGCTGCACATTGGCATGCGCTGAGGAGGAGGAACGCCGGGAAATGTCGCGCTTACCCGTGTCAGGATTTGGTCGGGACGGCCGGTGGACCGTGTGGACTCTGTCTTTTTCCAGGCCTGTGTGGGACTTTTCTTTTTTTTACAGGCCTGTGTGGGAATCTGTTATGTTCTTTAAAAGACAGAACGCCGGATAGCTGATCCCCATTTTAACCTCCGGAGTTTTTCTCATCTGGAACCTGATAACGGTAAAACTCGAACCGTATTGTGGGACTTTGGTTTTTTTTTTTTTTTTGTCCCAGACAGAACCCCTGTAAGCCTAACCCCTTTTTGACCTCTGGTGCTTTTCTCAGGTGGAGCTTGATAACGGTAAAACTCAAACGTCTGATGCCATTTTTCAGAACTCTGCTCCTCCCTGTCCTGGTCTTACTCTTTTTTATTCTGTCTCTCAACCACTCTTTCGTCCAGCCACCTTAAAGCTGCACAGTGAGTTCTGGCATTTTTTAAAACCCTCCCGTGGAGACGGAATTCCACCCCACATTGCAGCCACACAGTTGGGGCTGAACCCTGGCCCTCCTTGCCTTTCTTCGGTGTGACTCGGGCTTCTACAAACTGATTGCACTTGCTGTGTCTTTGACTGTGTCTTGAAAAGTGCTCTATCAATAAAATGTATTGACTATTTTGCCTACTTACTGTCTGACTCTCTCTCCCTCCCCCCTCCCCTTTCTTATTCAGCCACCTTAAAGCTTCACCCTGGGACTGAAAATCACATCCTCATTCCTGGTTAGGGTTAGGGCTGAGGCCAGGTTAGGGCACAAGGCTCGGGCTTAGTTCCAGGGTTTAGGGTTAGGGCTGAGGCCAGGGACAGGGTTGGGGCTCCGGGCTCGGGCTAAAGTTCCAGGGTTCAGGCCAGTGTCAGGGTTTGGGCTCCAAGCTCGGGCTCAGTTACAGGCTCCAGACTAAAGGCTCTAGGCTCCTGGCTCTAGGCTCTGAGGTCTGGGCTCCGAGTTCCGGGCTCCAGGCTCCATGGTCCAGGCTCTGCGTTCCTTGCTCCAGGCTCGAGGTCAGTTCCAAGCTTCGGGCTCAAGGCTCCGGTCTCCGGGCTCCGGGCTCCTAGCTTTTGGTCTTTTCCAGGCTACAATCTCCAGGCAAAAGGCTCCAGACTCAAGGATTGGGGTCAGTTCAAGGCTCCGGGCTCAAGGCTCCAGGCTCAAAGCTCTGGGTTCGGGGTCAGTTCCAAGCTCTGGGCACCGGGCTTCAGGCTCCAGATTCAAGACACCATGCTCCACGCTCAGGGCGCCGGGCTCCAGGCTCCATGCACAAAGCTCCAGGCTCCTGGCTCCATGCTCCAAGCTCCAAGCTCCGGGTTCCTAGCTCCGGGCTCAAGGCTTCAGGCTCCAGGTTCAGGGTTTGTTCCAGGCTCCGGGTTCCAGGTTTCAGTCTCAGGGTCAGTTCCAGGCTCTGGGTTCCAGCGTCCTACGTCTTGGCTCCGCACTCAAAGCTCCGGGCTCCAGGCTCAAGGTACAGGGTCATTTCTAGGCTCAGGTCTCTTAGGTCCTGACGTGTGGTGAGTTCTAGGCTCCGGGCTCCAGGCTCCTGGTTCCGGGCTTAGGGCTCAGGGCTCAGGGTTCCGGGCTCAGTGTCAGTTCCAGGCGTCGGGCTCCAGGCTCAGGGCTCCAGGCTCCAAGGTTCAAGTTCCAGGCTCAAGGCTACATGCACCAGGCTCCAGGCTTATGGTTCAGGGCTCCGGGCTCAATGTAAGTTATAGGCTCTGGGCTCCAGGCTCAGTGCTCCAGGCTCCAAGCTTCAAGTTACAGGCGCAAGGCTACATGCTCCAGGCTGCAGGTTCCAGGCTCAAGGCTTCAGGCTTCAGGCTCCAGGCTCAAGGCTCTTTGCTCCAGGCTCCGCACTCAGGGCTCCGAGGCATTGGGTAAGTTCAAAGTTCTGGGATCCAGGCTTCAGGCTCCAGGCTCCAGGCTTCGGGTTCCCACACCCTGGGCTCAAGACTGTGGGCACGGGGTTTTTTTCCAGTCTCCGGGCTCAATGTAAGTTATAGGCTCTGGGCTCCAGGCTCAGCGCTCCAGGCTCCAAGCTTCAAGTTACAGGCGCAAGGCTACATGCTCCAGGCTGCAGGTTCCAGGCTCAAGGCTTCAGGCTCCAGACTCAAGGCTCAAGGCTCTTGGCTCCAGGCTCCGCACTCAAGGCTCCGAGGCATTGGGTAAGTTCAAAGTTCTGGGATCCAGGCTTCAGGCTCCAGGCTCCAGGCTTCGGGTTCCACACCCTGGGCTCAAGACTCTGGGCACAGGGTTTTTTCCAGTCTCCGGGCTCCAGACTTTGGGCTTTGGGTCTTCTTCCAGGCTCCATTCTCCCGGCTCAAAGCTCCAGGCTGCAGGTTCCAGGCTCAAGGCTTCAGGCTCCAGGCTCAAGGCTCTTGGCTCCAGGCTCCGCACTCAAGGCTCCGAGGCATTGGGTAAGTTCAAAGTTCTGGGATCCAGGCTTCAGGCTCCAGGCTCCAGGCTTCGGGTTCCACACCCTGGGCTCAAGACTCTGGGCACAGGGTTTTTTCCAGTCTCCGGGCTCCAGACTTTGGGCTTTGGGTCTTCTTCCAGGCTCCATGCTCCCGACTCAAAGCTCATGGCTCCGGGTTCGGGATCAGTTCCAGGCTCCGGGTTCCAGGCCCCAGGTTCTGGGGTCGGGGTCATTTCCAAGCATGAAACTCCTGGCTCAAGGCTCTTCAATCAAAGATCCAGGCTCTGGGCTCCAGGCTCCATTCACGGGTTCAGTTCCAGTCTCAAGGTTCCTTGCTCAAGGCTCCGGGCTCCGGGCTCCGGGTTCCAGTCTTTGGGCTCAGAGTCATCTTCCAGGATCCAGACTCCAGGCTCCAGGTTCCAGGCTCAAAGCTCCAGGCTCCGCGTTCCAGGCTATGGGCTCGTGATCAGTTCCAGTCTCTGGCCTCCAGGCTCCAGGATTTGGGTTCGGGGTCAGTTCCAGTCTCCTGGCTCCAGTCTCCGTGATCCAGGCTTTGGGCTTATTGTTTTCTTCCAGGCTCTTCACTCCAGGCTCCAGGCTCGTGATCAGTTCGAGGCTCCAGGCTCCCGGGCTCTAGGGTCCGGCGTCAGTTCCAGGCTCCGCGCTCCAGGTTCCAGGTTCCAGGTTCCAGGTTCCAGGTTCCAGGCTCCAGGCTCATCAATCCAGTATCCGGGCTCCGAATTCAGGGTCAGTGCCATGCTCCAGTCTCCAGGCTCCAGGCTCCAGTCTCCAGTTCAGTTCAAAGCTCCAGGCTCCAGGCTCCAAGTTCCAGACTCCAGGTTCAAGTCTCCAAGCTCAAGGCTCCAGGCTCCGGGTATGGAGTTGGTTCTAAGTTCCGGTCTCCCGGCTTTCAGGCACCAGGCTTCTTGCTCGGGGTAAGTTGCATGCTTGGGGTTGCCAACCCAGGGCTCCAGGCTCATGGCACGGGTTTTTTCCAGGCTCCGCGTTCCAGGCTATGGGCTTGTGATCAGTTCCAGTCTCTGGCCTCCAGGCTCCAGGATTTGGGTTCGGGGTCAGTTCCAGTCTCCTGGCTCCAGTCTCCGTGATCCAAGCTTTGGGCTTGTTGTCTTCCTCCAGGCTCTTCACTCCAGGCTCCAGGCTCATGATCAGTTCGAGGCTCCAGGCTCTCGGGCTCTAGGGTCCGGCGTCAGTTCAAGGCTCCGGGCTACAGGTTCCAGGTTCCAGGTTCCAGCCTCCAGGCTCATCGATCCAGTATCCGGGCTCCGGATTCGGGGTCAGTTCCATGCTCCAGTCTCCAGGCTCCAGTCTCCGGTTCAGTTCAAAGCTCCAGGCTCAAGGCTCCAAGTTCCAGACTCCAGGCTCAAGTCTCCAAGCTCAAGGCTCCAGGCTCGGGCATGGAGTCGGTTCCAAGTTCCGGTCTCCCGGCTATCAGGCACCAGGCTTCTTGATCGGGGTAAATTGCATGCTTGGGGTTGCACACCCAGGGCTCCAGGCTCATGGCACGGGGTTTTTTCCAGGCTCCGAGCTCCAGGCTTTGGGCTCGGGGTCTTCTTCCAGGCTCTAGGCTCAAGGCTCCAAGTTCAAGGCTCCTGGCTCCAGGCTCAAAGCTCCAGGCTAAAGATCAGTTCCAGTCTCTGGTCTCCAGGACCCAGGTTTCGGGATCGGTGTGTATTCCATGCTCTGGTCTTCGGGCTCCAGGATCCAGGCTTCGGGCTCGGGGTAAGTTCCATGCTCGGGGATCCACGCCCCTGGCTCCAGGCTCTGAGAACGGGGTGATTTCCACACTCCGGGCTCCAGAATCCAGGTTTAAAGCTCCGCACTCTGGGTCAATTCTAGGCTCCGGACTCCAGGCTCCAGGCTCACGGCTCCATGCTCACGGCTCAATGCTCCGAGCTCCAGGCTCCAGGCTTGGGGAAAGTTCCAGGGTTCCAGGGCTCTGGGCTCAAGGCTCTGGGATCAGGGTCAGTTTTTTGCTCCGGGCTCCAGTTTGCAGGATCCAGGCTCATGGCTCCATGCTCACAGCTCAATGCTCAGAGCTCAAGGCTCCAGGCTCCAGGCTCCAGGTTCGAGGTCAGTTCCAGTCTCCGGGCTACAGGGTCCTGGCTCAAGGTTTTTACCTCGGGGTCAGTTCTAGGCTCTGGGCTCAAGGCTCCAGGCACAGGGTCATTTCCAGGCTCCGGGCTCAAGACTCCAGGATCCAGGTTCTTGACTTGCGGTCTGTACAAGGCTTTGGGCTCCCGGCTCCTGGCTCACGGCTCAATGCTCACGGCTACATGCTCCGGGCCCCAGGTTCAGAGCTCAAGGTTCTGTGCTCGGGGTCAATTCCAGGCTCCGGCGCTCAACGCTTCATGTTCAGGGCTCTGGGCTTGGGGTCATTTTTATGCTCCAGGCTCCAAGGTCCAGACTAAAGGTCAGTTCCAGGCTCTATGCTCCAGGCTCCAAGCTCACGGCTCCATGCTACTGGATCCAGGCTTGGGGTAAGTTCCAGTGTTCGGGTTCAAGGCTCAGGGATCAAGGCTCAATCTTCATGGTCAGTTCAAGGCTCCGGGTTCTTTTCTCCGGGCTCGGGGTAACTTCGAGTATGTGGGTTCCGGGCTCAAGTCTTTAAGGACTGGGCTCTAGATTCTACACACTAGGCTAAAGGCTCCAGGCTCACGGCTACATGCTCCAAGCTCAAGGCGTAAGGCTCCAGGGTCTTGGTCAGTTGCAGACTCCTTTCTCCAGGCAACCGACTCACGATTACAGGCTCGGGATCAGTTTCAGGCTCCGGGCTTTGGGATCCAGGCTCCGCGCTACAGGCTCCTGGTTCAAGGCACAGGGCTCCGGGCATGGGGTCAGTTCCGTGCTCCAGGATCAAGGCTCAAGACTCTAGGCTCGGGGTCTGTTTCAGGAACGCATATCGGGCTCCAGGCTCCAGGCTCCATGCCCCAAAAACCAGGTCAAGGCTCCAGGTTCCTTGCAAAGAGTAATTTCCTGGCTGTGGGTTCTGGGCCCAAGGCTCAAAGCTCTAGGCTAAAGGCTCAGTGTCAGTTCCAGGCTTTGGGCTCCAGGTTCCGGGCTCCAAGGCACCATGCTCCAAGCTGCAGGCTCCATGCTCTGGGCTTGGGGTCAGTTAAGGGCTCCAGGCTCCAGGCTAGAAGCTCCAGGCTCCATGCTCCAGGCTTGGGGTCTGTAAAGGGCTCCAGGCTCCAAGCTCCATGCTCCATGCTCCAGGCTCCAGACTCCAGGCTCCATGCTTCAAGCTTTGGGATCCTGGCTAAAGACTCCATGCTCGGGGTCAGTTCCAGGCTCGAGGCTCCATTCTTCAGGCTCCGGGCTAAAGGCTCAGGGCTCAGTGTCAGTTCCAAGCTCCGAGCTCCCCACTCAAGGCTCAAGGCTACTGGCTCAAGGCTCTGGGCATGGGGTCAGTTCCAATTTCCGGTCTCCGGGTTTGAGGCTCCACATTTAAAGCTCGGGGTCAGTTCAAGGCTAATGGCTCCATTTTCCAGGCTTGTTGCTACGCATTGAAGGCTCCAGGCTCCCGGCACCCGGGCTCGAGGCTGAAGGCTCAAAGCTCAAGGCTCCAGGCTCGGGGTAAGTTCCTTGCTCCGGGCACAAGCCTACAAGCTCAAGGCTTTGGGTCAGTTCCATGCTCTTGGCTCCAGGGTAAATGCTAAAGGCTGCATGGTTAAGGCTCTTGGCTTCAGGCTCCAGGCTCAAGGCTCCAGGCTCAAGCTCCAGGCTCCAGGTTCAGGGTCAGTTCCAGGCTCAAGGCCCCAGGCTCTTCTCTCAAGGCTTCACTCTCCAGGCTACGGGCTTTGGGCTCCAGGCTCACGACTAAAGGCTCCAGGCTCCAGGCTCAAGGCTCAAGGCGCCAAGCTCCAGGGTCTTGGTCAGTTGAATGCTCCATGCTCAAGGCTACTGGCTCCCGACTCCAGGCTCGGAATCAGTTTCAGGCTCCGGGCTAAAGGATCCCGGCTCCGTGCTCCAGGCTCCTTGTTCCAGGCACAGGGCTCTGGGCTTGGGGTCAGTTCCATGTTCCGGGCTACAGGCTAAAGCCTCTAGGCTCGGGGTCACTTTCAGGCACCTCACATTGGGCTCCAGGCTCCAGGCTCCGTGCCCCTAAACCAGGTCAAGGGTCAGGGTTCCTTGTTCAGGGTAATTTCCAGGCTGTGGGCTCTGGGCTCTTGGCTCCAGGCTCTAGGCTTTTGGCTCCGTTTCAGTTCCAGGCTTTGGGCTCCAGATTCCCGGCTCCAGGCTCCATGCTCCATGCTCCATGCTCCGTTGTTGGGGTCAGTTAAGGGCTCCAGGCTCCAAGCTCAAGGCTCCATGCTCCATGCTCCGGGCCTTGGGTCAGTTAAGGGCTCCAGGCCCAAGGCTAAAGGCTCAAGGCTCCAGACTCCAGGCTCCAGGCTCCACGCTAAACGCTCCATTCTCCGATTTCAAGAATCCGAGCTCGGGTTAAGTTCCCTGCTTCTGGCTCAGGGCTCAATCCTAAAGTCTCCAGGCTTCAGATTCCGGGCTCCCTGCTGAAGTCTCATTGCTCTGCACTCAAGGCTCCGGGCTCTAGGCTTAGGGCTTTGGGGCAGTTCCATTCTCCGGGTACAAGGCTTAATGCTCCAGGCTTAAGGCTCTTGGTAAGTTCCAGGCTCCAGGCTCAAGGTTCTTGGCTCTAGGCTCCAGGTTCAGGCTCCAGGCTTCGGGCTCCAGGTTCCAGACACCGCGCTCCAGGATCCGGGATCGGGGTCAGTTCGAGGCTTTGGGCTCAAGGCTCTTGGATAAAAGTCAGTTTTTTTCTCCGGGCTCCAGTTGCAGACATCAGGTTCCATGCTCAGGGCTCCAGTTTGAAGGCTCCAGGTTCCATGCTCAGGGCTCCAGGCTCCAAGCTCCAGGCTCCAGGCTCCAGGTTCCGCGTTCCTTCCTCCCGGATCCAGGCTTTTGGCTCAGAGTATTTTCGTGGCTCCAGGCTACTGGTTTAAGGTTCCATATTTTGGGCCAAGTTCCAGGCTACAGGTTCTATGCTCCAGGTTCGTGACTACGCTTTCCAGGGTAATGGGACCTGGCTCCGGGCTCAAGGCTATAATCTCAAGGCTCCAATCTCGGGGTCAGTTCCATGCTCCAGGCTCAAGACTCCAGGGTAAAGTCTCACGGTCAGTTCATGGCTCCAGTCACAAGGCTCTAGACTCCATGCTTAAGGCTCCATGCTTCATGCTGTGGGCTCCAGGCTATAGGCTCTAGGGTATGGGTCAGTTCCAGGCTCCTGGCTCCATGCTTCAGGCTCTGGGCTCAAGGTTCCGGGATAAGTGTCAGTTCCAGGCTCCGTGCTCCCCCCTCAAGGCTACAGGCTCTGAGCTCCAGGCTCTTGGCATGGGGTGAGTTCCAGGCTCAAGACTGAATGGTTCAGGCTCTTGGCTCCAGGCTCAAGGATCCAGGCTCCAGAGTCCAGGTTCCAGGCTCGGGGTCAGGTCCATGCTCAAGGCTCCAGGCTCTTCTTTCCAGGCTTCGCTCTACGGGCTCCAGGCTCAAGGCGCTAGGCTCCAGGGTCTTGGTCAGTTGAAGGCTCCGTGCTCCAGGCTACTGTCTCCAGACTCCAGGCTCGGATTCAGTTTCAGGCTCTGGGCTAAAGAATCCAGGCTCCGCGCTCCAGGCTCCTTGTTCCAGGCACAGGGTTCCGGGCTTTTGGTCATTTCCATGCTCCAGGCTCCAGGCTCCAGGCTCCAGGCTAAATACTCTTGGTTCGGGGTCAGTTTCAAGTACTGCACATTGGGCTCCATGCTCCAGGTTCCGTTCCCCTAACACCAGGTCAAGACTCCAGGTTCCTTGCTCAGGGTAATTTCCAGGTTCTTGGCTCTGGGCTCTGGGCTCCAGGCTCCAGGATTCAGGCTCCAGGCTCACTGTCAGTTCCAGGCTTTTAGGTTCGAGGTTACGGGCTCCAGGCTCCAACCTCCAGGCTCCATGCTCCATGCTCCAGGCTTGGGGTCAGTTAAGGGCTTCAGGGTCCAGGCTCCAGGATCCATGCTCCGGGCCTGGGGTCAGTAAAGGGCTCAGTTTTCCGGGGTCAGTTTTAGGCTCTGGGCTCAAGGCTCTGGGATCATGGTCAATTTACTGGCTCTCGGCCCCAGTTTGCAGGCTCCAGGTTCCATGCTCCAGGCTCCAGGGTCCAGGCTCCAGGCTCCAGGCTCCAGGCTGCAGTCTCCAGGCTCCAGGCTCCGCGTTCTTTCCTCCGGGATCCAGGCTTTGGGCTCGGAGTTTTTTTGTGGCTCTTGGCTCCAGGTTTTAGGCTCCATATTTTTGGCACAGTTCCATGCTACAGGTTCTATGCTCCAAGTTCGTGACTACGCATTCCAGGCTAATGGCACCTGGCTCCAGGCTCAAGGCTCTGGTCTCCAGGCTCTGGCCGTGGTGTCAGTTCAATGCTCCGGGCTCAAGACTTCAGGCTCAAGGCTCAGTGTAAGTTCATGGCTCCAGTCACCAGGCTCTTGACTCAAGGCTCAAGGCTCAGTGCATCATTCTCTGGGCTCCAGGCTATAGGTTCCAGGGTCGGGGTAAGTTCAAGGCTCTGGGCTCCATACTTCAGGCTCTTGGCTAAAGGCTCCGGGCTCAGTGTCAGTTCCAGGCTCCGTGCTACCCCCTCAAGGCTCCGGGGTCTCCGGGGTCGGAGTCAGTTCCAAGATCTGGTCTCAAGGTTTTAGGCTCTACTTTTATTTAGGCTCGAGTTCAGTTCAAGGCTATAGGCTCCACAGTCCAGGTTCGTTGCTATGTTTTCCAGGCTCAAGGCTCCAAGCACAAGGCTCCAGGCTAAAGGCTCCAAGCTCAAGGCTACAGACTCAGGGTAAGTTCCTGGCTCCAGGCTCCATGCTCCGGGGTAAGGGCTCAAGACTCCAGTATCCATGCCCCAGGCTCCGCTCTCCAGGCTCCATGGTTAAAGCTCTGGGATGAAGGCAAAAGGTTCCATGCTCGGGGTCAGTTCCAGGCTCCGGGTTCCACGCACAAAGATCCATGTTCCGGGCTCCAGGCTCTGGGCATAGGGTCAGTTCGACGTTCCGGTCTCAAGGTTTTAGGCTCCACATTTCGGGCTCGGGGTTTATTCCAGGCTAATGGCTCCATTTTCCAAAGTCGTTGCTACACATTCCAGGCTCCAGGCTCTAGACTCAAGGCTCCTGGCACGAGGTCTTTTCCAGGCTCCGGGCTCCTGGCTTTGGGCTTGGGGTCTTCTTCTAGGCTCTATGCTCCATGCTCATGGCTCCAGGCTCCAAGCTCCAGGCTCAAGGCTCAGGGCTCAAAGCTCCAAGGTCTTGGCTCTGGATCAGCTCAGGGCTCCGGGCACCAGGACCCAGGTTTCGGGTTCAGGGTTTTTCCCATGTTCTGGCCTGTGAGCTCCAGACTCCAGGCTCCGGGCATTGGGTCAGGTCCAAGTTCTGGTCTCAAGGCTTTAGGCTCCAGGGTTTGGGCTCGGCCTTTTTTCAATGCTCGGAGTTCCATGCCCTGGGCTCCAGGATCTGGGAACAGGGTCATTTCCACGCTCCGGGCTCAAGAATCCAGGATCCGGACACGGACTCAGTTCCAGGCTTCGGGCTTCAAGCTCAAGACTCCAGGCTCCAGGCTCCAGGCTCCAGGCTCCAGGCTCCAGGCTCCAGGCTCCAGGCTCCAGACTCCAGGCTCCAGAATCCAGGCTCCAGGCTGCAGGCTCCAGGCTCCAAGCTCATGGCTCCAGGCTCCAGGCTCAAGGCCCCAAGCTTCAGCTCGAGCTCAAGCTCGAGGTCAGTTCCATTCTCGGGGCTGCAGGTTCCTGGCTCAAGGTTCCATGCTCGGGGTCAGTTCCACTCTCCAAGCTCAAGGCTTTGTTTCAGTTCCACGCTCTAGGCTCCAGACTCCATGCTCAAGACTGCATGGATAAGGCTTGTGGCTTCAGGCTCCAGGCTCCAGGCTCCAGGCTCCAGGTTCAGGGTCAGTTCCAGTCTCAAGGCTCCAGGCTCTTCTCTCAAGGCTTCACTCTCCAGGCTACGGGCTTTGCGCTCCAGGCTCACGACTAAAGGCTCCAGGCTCAAGGCAACAGGCTCCAGGGTCTTGGTCAGTTGATGGCTCCATGCTCAAGGCTACTGGCTCCAGACTCCAGGCTCGGAATCAGTTTCAGGCTCCGGGCTAAAGGATCCCGGCTCCATGCTCCAGGCTCCTTGTTCCAGGCACAGGGCTCTGCGCTTGGGGTCAGTTCCATGTTCCGGGCTACAGGAAAAGCCTCTAGGCTCGGGGTCAGTTTTCAGGCACCCCACATTGGGCTCCAGGCTCAAGGCTCCAGGCTCCGTGCCCCTAATACCAGGTCAAGCCTCAGGGATCCTTGCTCAGGGTAATTTCCAGGCTGTGGGCTCTGGGCTCTTGGCTTCAGGCTCCAGGCTTTTGGCTCAGTTTCAGTTCCAGGCTTTGGGCTCCAGATTCCGGGCTCCAGGCTCCATGCTCCATGCTCTGTGGTTGGGGTCAGCTAAGGGCTCCAGGCTCCAAGCTCAAGGTTCCATGGTCCATGCTCTGGGCCTTGGGTCAGTTAAGGGCTCCAGGCTCCAGGCTCAAGGCTAAAGGCTCCAGGCTCCAGGCTCCAGGCTCCAGGCTCCAGGCTCCAGGCTCCAGGCTCCAGACACCAGGCTCCAGGCTCCATGCTCCACGCTCCATTCTCCGATTTCAAGAATCCGAGCTAGGGTTAAGTTCCCGGCTTCTGGCTCAGGGCTCAAGCCTCAAGTCTCCAGGCTTCAGATTCCGGGCTCCCTGCTAAAGTCTCATTGCTCTGCGCTCAATGCTCCGGGTTAAAGGCTTAGGGCTTTTGGGCAGTTCCATTCTCCGGGTACAAGGCTTAATGCTCCAGGCTTAAGGCTCTGGGTAAGTTCCTAGGCTCCAGGCTCAAGGCTCTTGGCTCTAGGCTCCAGGTTCAGGCTCCAGGCTCCAGGCTCCTGGCTCCTGGCTCCGGGCTCCAGGTTCCAGACACCGCGCTCCAGGATCCGGGATCGGAATCAGTTAGAGGCTTTGGGCTCAAGGCTCTGGGATAAAAGTCAGTTTTTTCTCCGGGCTCCAGTTTGCAGACATCAGGTTCCATGCTCAGGGCTCCAGTTTGCAGGCTCCAGGTTCCATGCTCAGGGCTCCAGTTTGCAGGCTCCAGGTTCCATGCTCAGGGCTCCAGGCTCCAGGTTCCGCGTTCTTTCCTCCAGGATCCAGGCTTTGGGCTCAGAGTATGTTCGTGGCTCCAGGCTACTGGTTCAAGGTTCCATATTTTGGGCCAAGTTCCAAGCTACAGGTTCTATGCTCCAGGTTCGTGACTACACGTTCCAGGGTAATGGGACCTGGCTCCAGGCTCAAGGCTCTGGTCTCAAGGCTCCAGCCTCGGGGTCAGTTCCATGCTCCAGGCTCAAGACTCCAGGGTAAAGTCTCAGGGTCAGTTCATGGCTCCAGTCACAAGGCTCTAGACTCCATGCTTAAGGCTCCATGCTTCATGCTGTGGGCTCCAGGCTATAGGCTCTAGGGTAAGGGGTCAGTTCCAGGCTCCTGGCTCGATGCTTTAGGCTCTGGGCTAAGTGTCAGTTCCAGGCTCCGTGCTCCCCCTCAGGGCTACAGGCTCTGAGCTCCAGGCTCTTGGCATGGGGTGAGTTCCAGGCTCAAGACTGAATGGTTCAGGCTCTTGGCTCCAGGCTCAAGGCTCCAGGCTAAAGGATCCAGGCTCCAGAGTCCAGGTTCCAGGCTCGGGGTCAGTTCCATGCTCCAGGCTCCAGGCTCTTCTTTCCAGGCTTCGCTCTACGGGCTCCAGGCTCAAGGCGCTAGGCTCCAGGGTCTTGTCAGTTGAAGGCTCCGTGCTCCAGGCTACTGGCTCCAGACTCCAGTCTCAGATTAAGTTTCAGGCTCCGGGCTAAAGAATCCAGGCTCCGCACTCCAGGCTCCTTGTTCCAGGTACAGGGCTCCGGGCTTTGGGTCAGTTCCATGATCAAGGCTCCAGGCTTAAGCCTCTAGGTTCAGGGTCAGTTTCAGGTACTGCACATTGGGCTCCTAGCTCCAGGTTCCTTTCCCCTAACACCAGGTCAAGACTCCAGGTTCCTTGCTCAGGGTAATTTCAGGGTTCTGGGCTCTGGGCTCCAGGCTCCAGGCTCCAGGCTCACTGTCAGTTCCAGGCTTTTAGGTTCGAGGTTCCGGGCTCCAGGTTCAAACCTACAGGCTCCATGCTCGATTCTCCAGGCTTGGTGTCAGTTAAGGGCTTCAGGCTCCAGGCTCCAGGATCCATGCTCCGGGCCTGGGGTCAGTAAAGGGCTGAGTTTTTCGGGGTCAGTTATTGGCTCTCGGCTCCAGTTTGCAGGCTCCAGGTTCCATGCTCCTGGGTCCAGGGTCCAGGCTCCAGGCTCCAGGCTCCAGGCTGCAGTCTCCAGTCTCCGCATTCTTTCCTCCGGGATCCAGGCTGTGGGCTCCGAGTTTTTTGTTGCTCTGGGCTCCAGGTTTTTGGCTCCATATTTTTGGCACTGTTCCATGCTACAGGTTCTATGCTCCAAGTTCGTGACTACGCGTTCCAGGCTAAAGGCACCTGGCTCCAGGCTCAAGGCTCTGGTCTCCAGGCTCCGGCCTCGGGGTCAGTTCAATGCTCCGGGCTCAAGACTTCAGGCTCAAGGCTCAGTGTAAGTTCATGGCTCCAGTCACCAGGCTCTTGACTCAAGGCTCAGTGCTTCATTCTCTTGGCTCTTGGCTAAAGGCTCCGGGCTCAGTGTCAGTTCCAGGCTCCGTGCTACCCCCTCAAGGCTCCAGGGTCTTTACATGGGGTCAGTTCCAAGATCTGGTCTCCAGGTTTTAGGCTCCACTTTTTTAGGCTCGAGTTCAGTTCAAGGCTATAGGCTCCACAGTCCAGGTTCGTTGCTATGTTTTCCAGGCTCAAGGCTCCAAGCACAAGGCTGCAGGCTAAAGGCTCCAAGCTCAAGGCTGCAGGCTCAGGGTAAGTTCCATGTTCCAGGGTAAAGGCTCCAAGCTCAAGGTTCGAGGTCAATTCCAGGCTCAAGTAATTGGGCTCATGGCTTTGGGCTCCAGGCTCAATGCACCATTCTTCAAGCTCTTGGCTCCAGGCTCGGGATCAGTTCCTAGCTCCAGGCTCCATGCTCCGAGGTAAGGGCTGAAGACTCCAGTATCCATGCCCCAGGCTCCGCTCGCCAGGCTCCATGCTTCAAGCTCTAGGATCCAGGCAAAAGGTTCCATGCTCGGGGTCAGTTCCAGGCTCCCTGCTTCAGGCGCCAGGAAAAGTGTCAGTTCCAGGCTCCGGGTTCCCCACTCAAGGATCCAGGTTCCGGGCTCCAGGCTCTGGGCATAGATCAGTTCGACGTTCCAGTCTCAAGGTTTTAGGCTCCACATTTAAGGCTCGGGGTTTATTCCAGGCTAATGGCTCCATTTTCCAAATTCGTTCCTACACGTTCCAGGCTCCAGGCTCAAGACTCAAGGCTCCTGGCACTAGGTCTTTTCCTGGCTCCGGGCTCCTGGCTTTGGGGTTGGGGTCTTCTTCTAGGCTCATGGCTCCAGGCTCCAAGCTCCAGGCTCAAGGCTCCAGTTTCAAAGCTCCAGGCTCTTGGCTCGGGATCAGCTCAGGGCTCCGGGCACCAGGACCAAGGGTTTCGGGTTCAGGGTTTTTTCCATGTTCTGGCCTGTGAGCTCCAGACTCCAGGCTCCGGGCATTGGGTCAGGTCCAAGTTCCGGTCTCCAGGCTTTAGGCTCCAGGCTTTGGGCTCGGCCTTTTTTCCATGCTCGGAGTTCCACACCATGGGCTCCAGGCTCTGGGAACAGGGTCATTTCCATGCTCCGGGCTCAAGAATCCAGGCTGCGGACACGGACTCAGTTCCAGGCTTCTGGCTTCGGGCGTCAGGCTTCAGGCTATAGACTCCAGGCTCCAGGCTCAAGGCTCCAGGCTCCTGGCTTAAGGCTCCAGACTCCAGGCTCAAGGCTCCAGAATCACGGCTCCAGGCTGCAGGCTCACGGCTCCAAGCTCCAGGCTCCAGGCTCCAGGCTCCAGGCTCCAGGCTCCAGGCTCCAGGCTCCAGGCTCCAGGCTCCTGGCTTCAGGCTCCAGACTCCAGGCTCAAGGCTCCAGAATCCAGGCTCCAGGCTGCAGGCTCAAGGCTCCAAGCTCCAGGCTCCAGGCTCCAGGCTCCAGGCTCCAGGCTCCAGGCTCCAGGCTCCAAGCTCATGCTCGAGCTCAAGCTCGAGGTCAGTTCCATTCTCGGGGCTGCAGGTTCCTGGCTCAAGGTTCCATGTTCGGGGTCAGTTCCAGTCTCCAAGCTCAAGGCTTGGGTTCAGTTCCACGCTCTAGGCTCCAGACTCCATGCTCAAGACTGCATGGTTTAGGCTCTTGGCCTCAGGCTCCAGGCTCCAGGCTCCAGGCTCCAGGCTCCAGGCTCCAGGCTCAAGGCTTCAGGCTCACGGCTCCAAGCTCCAGGCTCCAGGCTCTAGGTCAGTTCCATTCTCGGGGCTGCAGGTTCCTGGCTCAAGGTTCCATGCTCGGGGTCAGTTCCAGTCTCCAAGCTTAAGGCTTTGGGTCAGTTCCACGCTCTAGGCTCCAGACTCCATGCTCAAGACTGCATGGTTAAGGCTCTTGGCTCCAGGCTCCAGGCTCCAGTCTCCAGGCTCAAGGCTCCAGAATCCAGGCTCAAGGCTCGGGGTCAGTTCCATGCCCAAGGCTCTCCTCTCCAGGCTTTGCTCTACAGGCTTCCGGGCTGTGGGCTCCAGGCTCACGGCTCTAGGCTCAAGGTGCCAGGCTCCAAGGTTTTTATTAAGTTGAAGCCTCCGTTCTCCAGGCTACTGGCTCTAGACTCCAGGCTCGGAATCAGTATCCGGCTCCGGGCTAAAGGATGGAGGGTCCGCGCCCCAGGATCCTTTTTCCAGGCATTGGGCTCCAGGCTAGGGGTCAGTTCCATGCTCCAGTCTCAATGCTAAAGGCTGTAGGCTCGTGGTCAGTTTCAGGTACTGCAAATCGAGCTCCAGGCTCCAGACTATCTGTCAGTTCCAGGCTTTTGGATCATGGTTCCGGGCTCCGGGCTCCAGGCTCCAGGCTCCAGACTCCAAGCTCCAGGCTTCGGGCTCTGGGCAGTTCCAGGATCCGGGATCGGGGCGTCGGGGTCCGGGCTCCGGGCTCCGGGCTCCGGGCTCCGGGCTCCGGGCTCCAGATTCAGTGCTGAAGGTTACAGGCTAGAGGTTCAGGGTCATTTCTAGGCTCTGGGCTCCACGCTCTAGTCTCCAGTCTCTGGGCTTGGGGTCAGTTCCAAGCTCTCGGCACCGGGTTGCTGGCTACAGATTCCAGGTTCCATGCTCCAAGGTCTGGGCTCCAGGCTTCAGGCTCCATGCTCGGGTTTTTCAAGGCTCTGGGCTGAAGAATTCAGTCTCAGGGTCAGTTCCAAGCTCCGGGCTATGGATTCCAGGCTCCAGGCTTCAGGCTCTTTGCTCCGAGCTTTAGGTTCCGGGTCATAGTTCCAGACTCCGTTCTCCAGGGTTTGGGCTCGGGGTCAGTTCAGGGCTCAGGGCTCCAGGTTTCAGGTTCTAGGCTCCACACTCCAGGCTCAAGGTTCATAGCTCCAGAATCCAGGTTCGGGGTTAGTTCAAGGTTCCAGGCTCCAGGCTTCAGGCTCCAGGCTCCAGGCTCAAGGCTCCAGGCTCCAGGCTCTTGGTGCTGGGCTAAAGGCTCCAAGCTCCAGGTTCCAGGCAACATGCTCGGGGTCAGTTCCACACTTCGGGCTCGTGGCTTCATGCTCCAGGATCCAAGCTCCCGGTTCAGTTTCAGTTCCATGGTCAGGTCTTCAGGCTCCAGGCTCCAGGCTTCAGGCTCTGGGCTTTTGGTCAGTTCAAGGCTCCGGCTCTAGGCTCTTTTCACAGGGTAAGTTCGAGGCTCCGGACTGAGGGCTTTAAGCTCTGGATATTCTTCCAGGCTTCAGGCTCAAGGCTCTAGGGCCCAAGATCCAGACTAAGGGCTCCAGGCTTCAGGTTTCGGGTTTGGGGTCTATTCCAGGCTCCGGGCTCCAAGCTACAGTCTCGAGTTAAGTTCCAGGCTTCAGGTTCCTTTCTACTGGCTCAAGGCTCTTGGCTCAGGGCTCCAGTTTCGGGGTCAGTTCCAGGCTCCGGGCACATGGCTCAAGGCATGGGGTCAGTGCGAGGATCTGAATTCCGGGTCTTTTTGATCTGGGCTCCAGGCTCCGCGCTCCAGGCTCAAGTCTCCAGGCTTCAGGCTCTAACCTCCAGGTTCCTCGCTCCAGGCTCTTGGTCATTTCCAAGCTCCGTGTTCCAGGCTATAGGTTCCAGACTCTTGGCTAGGGGTCTGTTCAAGGCTCCGGGCTCCGGGCTCCGTGCTCCATACTCTGGGCCTTGGGTCAGTAAAGGGCTCCAGGCTATAGGCTCTAGGATCAGGGTCAGTTTTTTTCTCCGGGCTCCAGTTTCCAGGCTCTAGGTTCCATGCTCCAGGCTCCAGGCTCCGCGTTCCTTCCTTTGGGATCCAGGCTTTGGGCTGGGAGTTTGTTCGTTGCTCTGGGCTCCATTTTTTAGGCTCCAAATTTTGTGCACAGTTCAGGTTAAAGGGTTCTATGCTCTTAGTTCATGACTAGGCGTTACAGGCTAATGGCACCTGGCTCCAGGCGCAAGGCTCTGGTCTCCAGGCTCCAGCCTCGGGGTCAGTTAAAAACTCCGGGCTAAAGACTTCAGGCTAAAGGCTCAGGGTCAGTTCATGGCTCTATACTCCAGGCTCAAGGCTCTTTTCTTCATGCTCTGGGCTCTAGGCTTTAGGTTCTAGGGTTGGGGTCAGTTCCAAGCGCCGGGCTACCCCCTCAAGGCTCTAGGCTCTGGGCTGAAGGCTCTTGGCATGGGGTCAGTTCCAAGATCTGGTCTCCAGGTTTTTGGCTCCACTTTTCGGGCGTTGGGGTCAGTTCCAGGCTACAAGCTCCATAGTCCAGGTTCGTGTCTATGCGTTCCAGGCTTAAGGCTCCAAGCACAAGGCTCCAGGATTAAGGCTCCAAGCTCAAGGCTCCAGGCTCGGGGTAAGTTCCATGCTCAAGTCACAAGGCTCTAGGCTCCGAGCTCTAGGCTCAAGGTGCAATGCTTCAAAGCTCTTTGCTCCAGGCTCCATACTCCGGGTCAGGATTCCAGACTCAAGACTCCAGGCTCCAGGCTCACAGCTCCAGGCTTCAGGCTCTAGGCTCAAGGCTCCGGGCTCAAGGCTACAGGCAATGCTCCGGGCTGTGGGCTTCTGGCTGCGGGCTCCAGGCTCAAGACTAAAGGCTCTATGCTCCAGGCTCCAGTTTCCAGGCTCCGGGCATGGAGTCAGTTCCAAGGTCCAGTCTCCCGGCTTAAGGCGCTAGGCTTCTGGCTCGGGGTAACTTCCATGCTCTAAGTTCCGCGCTCCAGGCTCCAGGCTTCAGGCACGGGGTCATTTCAAGGCTCCGGACTCCAGGCTTAAATCTCCATGCTTACGGCTCACGGCTCCATGCTCCGGGCTCCAGGCTCGGGGTAAGTTCCAGGCTCTGTGCTCGTGGTCAGGTCCAAGCTCCGGGCTCATGGCTCCCTGCACGGGGTCAGTTTGCGGATCTGGGCTCCGAGCTCCAGGTTATTTTTAAGTTGCAGGCTCCGTTCTCCAGGTTAACGTCTCCAGACTCCGGGCTCGGGTTCAGTAAAAGACTCGGGGCTTGGTGCTTCCGTGTTCCGTACTGCGGTCTTCGGCCTCCTGGCTACGAGCTCCGGGGTCCGGACTCCGGGCTCCGGGTTCCGAGCTCCGGCCTCCGGGCAGCATGTTTGGGGTCATTTCCAGGCTTACGGGCTCAAGGCTCCGGACTCGTGTTCAGTTCCAGGTTAGAGGCTCTTGGCTTCTTTCGCTGGGATAGAGGCTTCAGGCTCACGAAATGCCCAGACCTCTCCGTTTTCCTTGTTTTCTGAGTAGAAGAGGCAAAAATTTCATTTTTGAGCGTTTTCAGATGATGAAGAAGCTGTTTTTTGTCCATTAAGACAAGAAAGTCTTGGTCTCAAGGAAAATTTTAGAACTGATTAAAACTCGAAAAAAAAGGCAATAAACCACATATTTCTGACTTGTTTTTTTTTTTTGCGTTTTTTCTACTTTTCTGACTAGAAGTGGAAAACGTTATTTTTGATGGGTTCAGAGTATAAGAAGCTGTTTTGGGTCCCTTTTAGAAAAGGATGTTTTACAAAGCAGAACTTCATGATCTGAGAAGACTTTGACAAAACACCCATAAAAACCACTTATATCTGACTTGGTTTTTGTGTTTCATTCTTTTCTGACAAATATAGGTAAAAATGTCATTTTTTTGGCGTTTCACGCGATAAGAAGCTATTTTGGTCACTTTGACACAAGGAGTTTTGATATAAAGCACTTATTCTGACTTGTTTTTAGTGTTTTGATGATTTACTGAGTGGAAGAGGAAAAAATGTTATTTTTGAGCGTTTCAGGACGATAAGAAGCTGTTTTGGTCACTTTTAGAAAGGATGTTTTTACAAAGCAGAACTTCATGATCTGAGAAGACTTGACAAAACACCCATAAAACACTTATATCTGACTTGTTTTTTGTGTTTTCATTCTTTCTGACAATATAGGTAAAAATGTCATTTTTTTTTTGCGTTTCACGCGATAAGAGCTATTTTTGGTCACTTTGACACAAGGATGTTTGATATAAAGCACTTATTTCTGACTTGTTTTTAGTGTTTTGATGATTTACTGAGTGGAAGAGGAAAAAATGTTATTTTTGAGCGTTTCAGACGATAAGAAGCTGTTTTGGTCACTTTGAGACAAAGATGTTTTTTTCAAGAAGAACTTCATGATTTGAGAAGACATTTAAGAAACAGCCATAAAACACCTATTTCTGACTCTTTTTTATTGTTGTTTCGCTTTCACCTCTTTTTACTGTTTTTTTCGGTTGTCTTAGAAGAGGTAAAAATGTCATTTTTGAGCGTTTAAGACGATAAGAAGCTGTTTTGGGTCACTTTGGAGAAAAAGATGGTATTTTTTTCAAGCAGAAACTTCATGAACTGATAAGACTTTTAAGAAACAGTTATAAAACACTTATTTCTGACTTGTTTTTAGTGTTTTCATGTATTTCTGAGTAGAAGATTCAAAATTTTCATCTGAGCGTTACAGACGATAAGAAGCTGTTTTGGTCACTTTAAGACAACGATGTTGTTTTTCAAGCAGAAACTTCATGATTGTAGAAGACTTTAAGAAACAGCCATAAAACACTTTTTTCTGACTTGTTTTTGAGTGTTTCATGCTTTCCTCAGTAGAAGTGGAAAAAATGGTCATTTTTGAGCGTTTCACCCGATAAGAATCACTTTTTGTCACTTTGAGGCAAGGATGTTTATCACAAGCAGAACATCAGGACCTGAGAAGACTAGGACAAAATAGCCATCAAACATTTATTTTTGACTTTTTTTTTTAGTGTTTTCATGCTTTTCTGACTAATTGTTAAAATGTCATGTTTAAAGCGTGTCACGCAAGGAGAAGCTGATTTGGTCACTTTTGAGACAAGGATGTTTTGTGTCGTAAAACGTAAACGTAAAGCTTCACACTTATTCTGGCATTTCTCAAAACCGCCCCGTGGAGATGGAATGCTGCCTTACTTGCAACCTCACTCTAGAGGAAGAACTCTGTCCATGGTCCTGATTCTTTGTCTTTCTTTCTCTCTTGCTCTCTCCTCCCTCTTTCCTCCAACCCCCTTAAAAGCTGCACACTGGCGTGCTGAACGAGGAAGAGCACTGGAAATTCTCACTGACCCTTGTCAGGGTTAGACAGGGACGGCTGGTGGACGGTGTGGACTCTGTCTGTTTCCAGCCGTGTGGGACATTGTTATTTTTCCAGAGACAGCACACCGGTTAGCCTAACCCCTTTTTTAAGCTACCGGTTTCTTTTCTCATCTGGCTGGATAACGATAAAACATGAACCGTATGTTGAACTTTGTTATTTCTTTTCCAGAGACAACCACTATAAGCCTTACACCTTTTTTTTTTTTTTTTTTTTAAACCTCCGGGGCTTCTCCTCAACTTCAGCCCGAAACCGAACCTTGTTCCAGGTCTGAATCTTTCCCCTCTCGCCCCCTCTTTTCTCTCCAGCCCCCTTAAAGCTTCTCACTGAGTTGTGGAACTTTTTCAAACCCCCCCCCAGTGGGAACGGAATGCTTCCCAACATCAGAGTTTCACACTCGGGGAAAAACTCTCGCCCGGGTCCTGGTTCTTCATTTCCCCTTCCCTCCCTCTTTTTCTTCCACCCACCTTGAAGCTGCACATTGGCATGCGCTGAGGAGGAGGAACGCCGGAAATGTCGCGCTTACCCGTGTCAGGATTTGGTCGGGACGGCCGGTGGACCGTGTGGACTCTGTCTTTTTTCCAGGTCTGTGTGGGACTTTTCTTTTTTTAACAGGCCTGTGTGGGAATCTGTTATGTTCTTTAAAAGACAGAACGCCGGATAGCTGATCCCCTTTTTAACCTCCGGAGTTTTTCTCATCTGGAACCTGATAACGGTAAAACTCGAACCGTATTGTGGGACTTTGTTTTTTTTTTTTTTCCCAGACAGAACCCTAGTAAGCCTAACCCCTTTTTGACCTCTGGTGCTTTTCTCAGGTGGAGCTTGATAACGGTAAAACTCAAAACGTCTGATGCCATTTTTCAGAACTCTGCTCCTCCCTGTCCTGGTCTTACTCTTTTTTATTCTGTCTCTCAACCACTCTTTCGTCCAGCCACCTTAAAGCTGCACAGTGAGTTCTGGCATTTTTAAAACCCTCCCGTGGAGACGGAATGCCACCCCACATTGCAGCCACACAGTGGGGGCTGAACTCTGGCCCTCCTTGCCTGTCTTCGGTGTGACTCGGGCTTCTACAAACTGATTGCACTTGCTGTGTCTTTGACTGTGTCTTTGAAAAGTGCTCTATCAATAAATGTATTGACTATTTTGCCTACTTACTGTCTGACTCTCTCTCCCCCCCCCCTCCCCTTTCTTATTCAGCCACCTTAAAGCTTCACACTGGGACTGAAAATCACATCCTCTTGCCTGGTTTAGGGTTAGGGCTGAGGCCAGGTTAGGGCACCAGGCTCGTTCTTAGTTCCAGGTTTAGGGTTAGGGCTGAGGCCAGGGACAGGGTTGGGCTCCGGCTCGGGCTAAAGTTCCAGGGTTCAGGCCAGTGTCAGGTTTGGGCTCCAAGCTCGGGCTCAGTTACAGGCTCCAGACTAAGGCTCTAGGCTCCTGGCTCTAGGCTCTGAGGTCCGGGCTCCGAGCTCCGGCTCCAGGCTCCATGGTCCAGGCTCTGCGTTCCTTGCTCCAGGCTCGAGGTCAGTTCCAAGCTTCGGGCTCAAGGCTCCGGTCTCCGGCTCCTAGCTTTTGGTCTTTTCCAGGCTACAATCTTCAGGGAAAAGGCTCCAGACTCAAGGATTGGGGTCAGTTCAAGGCTCCGCGCTCAAGGCTCCAGGCTCAAAGCTCTGGGTTCGGGGTCGTTCCAAGCTCTTGGCACCAGGCTTCAGGCTTCAGATTCAAGACACCATGCTCCACGCTCAGGGCGCCGGGCTCCAGGCTCCATGCACCAAGCTCCGGGCTCCTGGCTCCATGCTCCAAGCTCAAGGCTCAGGCTCCAGGCTCAGGGTTTGTTCCAGCTCCGGTTCCAGGTTTCAGTCTCAGGTCAGTTCCAGGCTCTGGGTTCCCGTCCTACGTCTTGACTCCGCACTCAAAGCACCGGCTCCAGGCTCAAGGTACGGGGTCATTT